>NW_019104078.1:417377-520015 GCF_001856785.1 Myzus persicae | reverse complement strand
ACACACACAACTGGACACGTCTGGGTAATTTTCTATAGAAGGTACTCGATTTATAGCAGGTACTAAGATAGAACTCCACTTTATACAACGACAAGTTGAAAACCAACAATGTTTAAATGCATATTATTATTATTGCTTATTTTGTCAATTTTTGAAAAGATGTTCATATTTTTAATTTAATTTTTTTATTCATATTTAATTATTTCTAAAAAAAACCGTTTTTTTTGATTACCAATGTATTTTTTACTCAATTTTTTAACGCAGGTGTTGACTTTTTTTGAAGGTTTCTGTTAAGTAGCGAACAGCTAATATTACGAAACTTTTTAATAGTGCCACTTTTTTGCTACACGCCACAATGACATGTTATAATTATTTTTTGCTCAATCAGTTTTCCATAATATTTCATTAAAAATAAAATGTGGGTAATAAACTTTTATGTATCAAAAAATTAATAAATTGTAACTTTTTTTGAATTTTGAATATTTTTTTCACATTTTATTAAATATTATTCATGCATACAAATTATATAGTTATTATTTATTCACATGTTGATTGTTTTGCTTATTTAACATTTGCTTGCATATTTTCCGGACTCTAGTGATAATGTTTATAACGAAACTTATAATGTCTTTTTTCACATTACTAATCATGATACACAGTTAAATTCTTGAAATAAATTATATGTAAATATTTTTGATTTACAATCATCCTGCGTTTTCTCAAACTTGTTTCAGCATCTAAAAAAAGTCTCATTCGACAAAAATGCTTGTATGTTTGAAAATTTGAAATTATAATAAATCCATGAATTTTGAAATAATTCATATAACTGCTGTTACCATTAGAATATATTTGATACTTAATTATATTAATATGTATTGTTGGAGTATAAAGTTAGAGTATAACATTTCTAGAACTACAGAATTTTTAATTTACATGAACTACAGCACAATATTATAATATTCTATAAAATATATTAGAGAAATGAATTGTCTATACATGCAAATGGAAATTGACAGGAGCTGGAATAATTTTATTAATACTAAAACTATACGAGAAACCAATAAATTCTTTGTTCCACTCAATAAACTTAAACATTAATTATTATATAAATTATACGAAAAACCAAAGTTTTATATTATTTATTTTGTCTTATTTATATACCATTTAGATTTTATTGTAAACTGTGCAGTGTATTATCAAGTTGAGTTATATTTCACTGGAAGACTATGAATATTAATTAAGTGAATGAAAAAAAAAACGGATTCCGAAACATAGATTGATGCGAACAGATGTAATACTAAATGTCAACAACAATATTGCAATTATAAAGTACGCGTATCACGTTGGTAAGTACTCGATATTAAATCCTTAATACGAATTTCAAAAACAGTTTGAGTTTTTTTTAATGGCTATCGATTTTTAAAATTCCAAGAGCAAAACAAAATATCTATGCGATTTTAATATGGGTGGTTTATGTGGTTTTATTTCCCAATTTTGCAGTGTTGAAGCGATGTATTTTTTTAAGGTACTCCATTTATTACAAAATTCGTAACATCTATATAATACTAGTAAAATATAAACTAATACAATTTTTAAGAAATAGGAAAACATTTAAATGCCTTTTTTACAAAAACTTTAGTAGATTTTAAATATTAACATACTTAGAATCTGACTAAAATAATAATATAATGTTAATATCTTAATTTGTAGGTATTACTTAATGTTTTTAGAGTTATCTGTTTCTATAAAATTAAAATATGTATATATAAATAGAAATTAATGGACTTCTAGTTCTAAAATTGAATTATTTATTGTAACATGATCTGACATTTTTGTTTTTATGACCTAAAATTTAACATAAGGTTAATCAAGCTCCATTAATCATGATTCAAAATATTTTTTAATGATTCGAAGTTTGAAGTTTATTGACAACGTTTAAAAAAAATCCTTTAAATTAATATATTGTTTTTTATGTCTTGTGTTATTAATTTATTAGCACATATAAATAAATAAATATATATAAAAGAACTTGTCGACTGATTCATCATTGGCGTAACCGCTGGAACCACCGAAACTACGAGTATCTATGGAATTTGGAAGGTAAAAATATGATGTATAGACCAACTTGATCCTCGAACAAGGATTTTGAGATTCACAGTGGAACATTTAAACTTTTTTTGTCGCTCATAAATGGTTGCCATTGGTTGCAGATTATAATTAGTAAAAGTAGAAATAATTATTTCTTTTTTGTATTTAAATTATAGATGGTTGCCATTGGTGACTCGGATAGATAGCAGATCAGGTATAAGCGTGTATCAAATCGTCGCCTTTACATATTCATTAAAGAAACGATATCTTAAAATTTAATGTATGTTTGTAGTTTATATACTCAAAAACTACCCAATTGATTTTGAAAAAATTCTCAGAGATTGTTTTTAGAGATGTCAGAAAAGTTTAGAAAGTAAATAGTTTAAACTACTTTAAAAAATATACCAAGTACTAAATCCAATCCGTAACTTGCGGTTGCCTATATAGGTCGAATTATTTAACAAAGTTAGGTACATTGACGCCAATTAGTCCATGACCTGAGGTACACTAAAACAGAGATATACTCAAACCAAGATAGGTATAACTATAAATATATAATATATAAAATATAATAATATACTACTAGTATATAGGATTTGCCTAAAAGAAAACTGCTTTTGGCGAAGTCCGGTTATCTAGCTAGTATTTTTAATTTTTATATAGGATTAAGTATAATATGTATGTTATTAAGATATAAAATGTCACATTAATGAATGAGTAAATTAATATTTTTGAATAGTCTCAATATATATATAATATTCAAGTAATTTTTCGATAATAATAATGGTTTTTTTTATAGTAAAATGAGTTTATATTGAAATATTTGTTTGCATTAGCATTTAAATATTTTAGACATTCATGCGTAAATTTTATTATTAAAAATACTGGAAAATAATTTTTTAAATGATTTCCTTAGTCGAATACCAGCTATTTGATTGCATACACACAAATATTGTTATTTCTTTTTGTCGGCAGTTGCTCGGAAATCGTAATTTACAATTTTAATGAATTACTATAAAAACACTTTGTATCATCATTATATTAATCAATATGATTTGACGTTTATATCCTACTAACCCATTTAACTTTCTGCTATGTTTTAAAAATTCCCATGAAAATATTACACTACAGTAGTAATCGCGTAACCAAAACCCTGGATATATCTAATCGATACGGGATTCTGCGGTGGGCCTTTTTTAATCAAATTTTATTATTCTCATCACAAATGCGTTGTAACTCTCCTTTGTGGTATTTTCAGCACAATATAAAAGAGGAATACACTAAGGACTGCATCAGTTGAGCAACAGTCTCTGTACATCAATAACTATCGTTGAAGTTCTATAGAAGCAATCGTTCGAGTAATTATTATTTTATAAAAAGTTAATAAAACTAATATTTTTAATAAATAATCATATATTTTAAAATGGCTAGTTTGAATTTTTTTTTCAAAATATAAAAATATATTATTTTAAAAGTAAAAACATTAATATAACTGAATTATTTAACTAATTTAATGTAGTAATTATAATTTATAATGCGACGTACTAAAAAAATATATGTCTGCAGTTGAATTTGTAAAATATAATTAATAACGAAATTATTACTTTGTATTTGTATGTAGACATTTGTTTTTGGTATTTCTTGAGAAATTAATTATTTAAAGTACTTTTTACTTTAAACTAATAGACCAATTTAATTAAACAAAATAATTAGACAATTTCAAAATCAGTTCGACATAATATTTATTTATAAAATAAGTTTCATCAAATGATTTGTTAATTAACATTTAAAGAAAATAGCAACTATGTAGATATCTATTATTCATCACATTTATATAACATATTAGTAAAGCATTTTTACTTTAACTTACCTATTAGAAAAATAATTAAAATCAGAGTTAAAATACAAGCAAAGCAAACTTAATTAATATGAGTATGGATCAGAGTTTGCAAATTATACTTCTATTAATTTTCTATTTATTAATAAAAAAAATATGATTTATTTAATTATAAATATTTACAATGTTTTTAAATCACATATATATATTTTAATTGAAACACAAATTTAGTTTTCAGCTGTTATCCTACAAGGTTTTTATTAGATGGATTTATGAGTGCGAGTGTATTCACAAAGTCTTATTTACTTTTTATGATTGGTTATTCAAAAATGTACCTATATATTCATATTTTCTAAAAATCAATTATCTAATTTATGTGTGCGCAGAGAAACAAATACCATGACGGACAAAACCAACATTTTGTATTTATTTGATCGTCCCACTGAACCCATATTCATGGGAAAAGGCGATGGAAATGTATCATTTGACTTACCAGCAGATTATTTGGTGAGTTGAACTGGTATTTCATACACATTTCAAATTAACCTACAAATTGAAAAACACTAATCGCTATAGGTACCTACTCAGAATTCAGATTTTATTTGTATAAACTATTTGTGGGTGATATCATAATGTGATGTTGAAAATTATATTAAAGAAATTAACTTGTTAAACAGTTTGTTACATATTTTATTTTATTTTTATGTTTTTAGATTGATCGATACAAGCCACTGGCGTCTGACATTCAAAATCGTTTTTCTGGTGGTAAAACTATCCCAATTACTAAACTGTCCAATATTCCTGACCTGTCATTTCCACTGTCACTTGGAAGAGATAAGGCGTTTTCTCTTTTTATTCCGTACCACTCTAAAATGGCTGCAAAATTGATTGAAATTTTTATGGGTTAGTAAATAATTTATTGTTGTCCAGTACCTCCAGTATTTTAGGCACTGTTCAACTAATTGGTTTTGGATATTAAATACGAGTGCAATAATAGTATGACCAACAATGCATTTATATACTATTCTATATTTTACGTTCAACAGCTGCCAAAACGTTCGATGAATTACTGTCGTTATCAGTGTACGCCCGCGATCGAGTCAACCCATACATGTTTATTTATGCATTATCTGTAGTCGTGACACATAGGCCCGACACCCGTAATTTGGAACTGCCATCGCACGTAGAAATGTTTCCAAGTCTGTACATGGATTCGACAGTTTTTGGCCGGGCCCGAGAAGAATCGGCAGTGGTTCAAACAGGTTCAAGAGTGAGTTAATCAGCACTGTGCTGCATTTTCACAGTCAACAGAACTGTTTATAACAATAATAAAAAATATATGCCTACCTATATTATTACCTACCCGTGTGTAAATAAAAATTATTGTTATATTAGACCCCAATCGAAATACCACACGATTATTCTGCCAACGATCTGGATTTCGAGCACAGAATTAGTTATTTCCGTGAGGACATCGGTATTAACCTTCACCATTGGCATTGGCATTTGGTTTATCCTTTCGACGGACCGATGGACATCGTAAATAAAGACAGACGTGGTGAACTATTTTTTTACATGCATCAACAGATTATAGCCAGGTGAACATTGATTGAATATGCATTTTATTTTATCATTATGAGATGTGTGGAACATCATTAATCATTAATGGCCATGAATAATTTCTTATATATTATGTTGACACGATATTAACTCATAGGTACAATATGGAACGACTGAGCAATGATATGAACAGAGTGGTTCGCCTGACAAATTGGCGTAGCCCGATATTGGAGGGTTATTTCCCGAAATTAGACAACATTTTAGCCAATCGTGTATGGCCACCGAGACCGGTCAATGCCACACTTTCGGTAATGATTAAATATGATTATAATTTGATCTTTAGTATTTTCATAATAATTGAATACATTTGTCTTGTATTCTGTAGAATATTAACAGAGAAGTAGAACAAATATCGTTTGATATTGAAGATCTGGAACGCTGGAGAGACCGTATCTTCAATGCTATACATTCTGGATTTATTATTAATGTAAGTATGATTCTATGTGTATATTTTTAAGTGAAATTATTATAATTTATAATAGTAGCATACCGTTTTTAATTATTTGTGGAAAATTATCAAGATTAAATCAACATAATAGAACGTGTTTTGTCATTAAACTGTTTAGTCGTTACCCCAAAGAAGTAACCATAAACTGTACTTAGTCATTTTTTTTTATTAGACGGCTGGTCAACAAGTGCGTTTAACTGAAGCCGATGGAATTAACATTTTGGGAAATCTTATCGAAGCTAGTATATTAAGTCTAAATCAAAATTTGTACGGTTCTCTTCACAATAATGGCCATAACGCAATTTCTTTTATCCATGATCCTGATAACAGATTTTTGGTAAAAAATTGTTTTTTCTCTTAATTTATTTAACATATTATAATATCAATAGTTTTCATATATTTTTAGGAAAACTACGGAGTTATGGGTGACTCAGCCACTGCCATGCGTGATCCTATATTTTACCGTTGGCATGCATATATTGATGATATATTCCAAGAATTTAAAGCTACAATTCCTAGCTACAGCGTTCAAAATGTATGAATTCGGTATGTTTTTTAAATAATTGTTCATTAAAATAAATCGTTACATTTTTAGTTGAGCTTCGAAAACGTAAGAGTGCAAAGTATAGAAATATCGGCTACTGGGATACCGCGTAATGAGTTAGCGACGTTCTGGCAACAGAGTGATGTTGACTTGTCTAGGGGCTTGGACTTTTTGCCACGTGGTTCGGTATTTGCTCGGTTTACTCATTTACAACATGCACCATTCAATTACAAGATTACCGTAAGTAGATGTCGTGTATTTTATCAGACAACATACCTGAATGATTAACATAAAGACGATAATGACAAAATTAAATTTTAAATTAAGTAGCGTTATACATAGGGTACAATCAATTGTATTAACTCTTGTCAACAATTTAGGTAAACAATTAGAGTTTAAACTAACTAAGGTTTCACTATACAACTATTTAATCGATGTATTCAATTTCTAAAGGTTGAAAATAATGGAAACCAACGAGTCGGAACAGTTCGCATATTTATCGCTCCTAGGTTTGATGAACGAGGTTTGCCATTCTTATACAGAGAACAGAGGAAACTTTTTGTAGAACTTGACAAATTCAGCGTAACCCGTAAGTATTATTTATTAAGACTTATTGTTAAAAGATTGAAAAAAAATTCTTTCTTTTGTTGCATTTTGTGTTAGTTTTTGAAAACCAATTATTATTTGATAAATTAACTTGTTAGACTGTCAAACACTTTATTTGTAATATTATTATAGAATCAAATTATAAAAAATTTAATCCCGATCACAGGTATTATATATGAAATATATGAAGAATTATTATCGTTGAATGGTTCATAGGAAAATTATCATTTTCGATAGTATACTTAAGTGAAATTATTTTTAATAATTACATTTTTATACTTTTTTTTTTTGTTCAAATGTATACTCGTAGTTTTTCAGTTTTAGTTTTTGGTCATTAATAATGCACAAAACATTTTATTTGTACAGTAACCAGAGGAAGAAATGAAATCACTCGACGATCAATTGAATCATCAGTAACTATACCGCACGAGGTAACTTATCGAAACTTAGATAGAAACAGACCAGCTGCTAATTCAGACTCAGCAGCAGCTTTTAACTTCTGCGGTTGTGGGTGGCCACAAAATATGTTGATACCAAAAGGGTCATCTGAAGGATTCCAGTGTCAATTGTTTGTCATGATATCTAACGGCGCCAACGATCAGGTAATAACAGACACACGTTTAAATGAGTAAGGGATATTGTATTGCATAAAATATTGTGTTTAACCATCGTTAACCGACGAAATACACGCATAACATCATATCGATGGTTGACAATTAACGACCGGTGCGCATAATATTATTGTGACATAATCACAATCACCTATTATATTGTTTCTGCTTGTTTGAACATAATCCCTACGGTAATCTTATCAGGACGTTTTTGCTTGAGCTATGCAAATCGATTAATATTAATTATTATGATTGTTATCGACCCGAAACAGGTGGAGAACGCACAAGCAGACGGACAAACGTGTGACAATGCTTCAAGCTATTGTGGTATTCGTAACGCCCGCTATCCAGATGCCAGATCTATGGGCTATCCGTTCGACCGGACACCTAGAGATGGAGTGGTCACTCTTCAACAGTTTTTGACACCAAACATGGCTGTACAGGATGTGCGTATACGTTTCTCGAATCGCACAGTGGCACCATTGCAAAACAGAGTAGGAAGCCAACAGGCTCAAACTCCGAAAAATCCGCCAGCAAAAACTCCAGCATCCGGTCGGAACTGAGGAACTACTTTCGGTGAACTAAATATTTGTAAGTGTAACTCTTTATATGTATATTTATGAATGTAAAAATTAAAGACAATAGAATTTTTCAAAATAATTATCACACATTTTGTTGACTTACCTACGTTTTCTATTCTAATATAATAAGTGTTTTTTATAAAATATAATATTTACAGGTTTTGGAAATCATTGGAAAAATAAGATTCAAATTCATTCAACATTTAAAGTTTATATTACCAACTTCATATTTATCATATTTTAACATTATATTATACTTTATGAAAAACTATATAATAAAATATCTTATTCTTTAAGTTATATCAAAAGGCATATTATTAATAAACGTCGTTTTTAAATGGCTTATTAAAAAATAAATAATCATTTATACAAAATACTGTGTACTTTTATTTATAAACATTGATCTGCATACCATTACGTTCCTATTCATTCTATTAATTAAAAAAAAGCTATAAACAATGAAGTTTTTTTATGGTTCTCTTAGTAACTGTATCGTACCTAACTTAGTTTAGTTTAAGTACTATGAAAGAAATATTATTTCAGAATAATTGATTCTGTATTTTATAAAAAAAATAATATGCTTATTTTTTTGGAAGATGAAGTATGGTTGGAAATCGGGTACAACTATTGTGAGGGGCGGGGAGAGTTGCTTGTAAATCTAAATATAAAAAAATATAAAAAGCACT
This sequence comes from Myzus persicae, assembly GCF_001856785.1. Classification (NCBI taxonomy): domain Eukaryota; kingdom Metazoa; phylum Arthropoda; class Insecta; order Hemiptera; family Aphididae; genus Myzus; species Myzus persicae. The sequence goes on along the minus strand of NW_019104078.1, from coordinate 510,994 downwards.
ATTAACATTTTATAACATATAATAGTATAAAATGTATTACTTAGTTATTTTATAATATTGAATAAATGTTATAAATGGATAGATTCCGCAACACGTGAAATTATTTTGTACCATGTACTTTTTTTTCAATTCTTAATTTAAATACCTACATAATATGCTGGCCGCTGGGAATTTAATACAAGGATAATTATAAGTTGTTGTATTGTAATAAAAAACCCAAGGCGTCAAAGCCGCATTAAATATTTGAACGAAAAATAAAACAATTTTTACCAAATGGTATTAGTGAATCTGAATTATTTAAAATAAAATATTAATTATAGTTTTGAAATCAAATTTTCAAAATATTTAGACTAATTTCTAGCTATTTATAGGTATAACTTGACATATTTGAATGTGTTTACTATTTTTCAACTTATCGTGACTTGAACATGTGTTAACAGTTTCGTCTTAAGTTCTGCTTACAGCGATTTAAAATATCAAAAATACATTTTCACAGTATAATTTGATAAGTAGGGCTCGGAAGTTGTAGCCTGTAGCAGTAGTATATTACTCTATATGCTCTAAATTTATGGGTAGAAATCCGAGGTGTACAATAGTGAGTTTAAAAATAGAACATTTAAAATGTATATTTTGCATATTTCTTCCATTTCAGATAAAAACTAAATATTTCTTAATTTTCATATGCATAATATGCATCATACTAAATATATTTATTTAACAAAATTGATCTTTTTCTTTCCTAGGCTATGTATTTTAATAATACCTAATATTGAATATAAAACTTAATTTCATTTAATGTGTGTGTTTATTGTTATCGTCACTGTCGATTTTTAATTTAACAACTGTGTGATATGCATTTCATCTCTATCCTACTAATACTTTGATATACTATTTTTTTAAATATATATATCTACTATTTTTTCAGATCAATAAATTGTCAAAAAGCAAACAATTTCCATCATATTTGAAATATTGTAAATTTATTCTTCCATATTTTATACTTCTTTTAGTGCAAAAAATTTTAATAACAAAAAAATGGTTTTTTGAATTTTTATGAATTTGTGTTAAATTTTGTTGCATATTTGACAATTTATTCCTTTTTAGCTCCTATTCCGAGCTCTATTGATAAGTGTTCAAATTGTTTGTCTAATTCACTCAGAAGCCGAAATCGTTTTTTTTTGTATACAATACTTCAGGGTGGTCCAATCTTTGGTCCTCCAGGCCCTTTTTTGGCCCTTCTTAGAATTTTTAAGTTTAAAAAGTGGTGAATAAAAAAAAATCTAAGTGCGACAGATGGCGTGATTGCAGTACTAACCCATACGTATTCTTTAATGTGGTAACTTGTGTTCTATTATTTTAATATGTTTGTTATAAAATAAAATGAGAATATAAATATTTTTTTCTAACTAGTGTTTAATGTTTATAAATGTGTAATTTAGCCCGCCAATTACAAAAGGTGGACTACCCTTCAATAATTTATCATTGAAGTCAGGCCTACTATACAGCAGAACCGAGCTCTCCTATTTTAAGCGATATATATATTTTTCAATTAAAAGCAGGTGGTTTAATGGTGGCCGTTACGGGCACACAGGCAGTTCATGGGAATTAGTATTTTTTTTCAGCTCAAAATATTTACCATTTTTACTATGAATATATTCTAAATAGTTCTTTTCTATGAAAATATTGGGCGATTTTTATACTCTAAAACATAACTATTAATTTTTTTATTCCATAATTAGGTGTGTTTACGAAACTTTTTTTGGAGCGGTCTAAGTCCGACCAAGCCCACCTCACCGATTACTCAACTTGGAGATCTTTATTAAAATTCCTTGTAAAATAAATATTGTAGATACATAATACCTACGAACAGTATTATTTTAGCAAAAAAATAACTTCTAAAGCATTGACGATAGTTATTGTTAGGTACCCTTTATATGCCATATAAAATATTGTGTACTACTGAAATTTGCATACAAATAATGTTAATCATTTATTTAAAACATACAATATATTATTATTTTTTAGAGGGGGGTTGTATATCTGTGTTAGTGTCTTGCAATTATTTAACAATTTATTATTCAAGCCGCTTAGTTATTAAAAGTATAACATAAGATTTTCTTATATTCAAAAATAAAAATAAATTTGTAATATTATAAAAGTTTTTTTATGAACATCAGTAGTTTATAAGTGAATATTTGAAATAGTTTTGTACTGATATTCCTGTTGTATAACTTTGTTTTATAAAGTTTCTGTGACCATCAGACCATGTGTAATAATTATCATACTTGAAATGTATTGCTTACTTAAATATAAAATCATTTTGTTATTGTAACATTTTTTAAATAAAAATTTAGAAATGGAAACTCTAATAGTAATTGCTATTTTCTACTGACTAATGAATTTTATATTATATAGGAAAGAAACAATATTAAGATATGAACATTATTTAACCGATGGAAATAAATAACAATTTCAATGATTATTATTGTTAGCTGGGAGATGTATGAATATTAAAAATGTAAATTATATTTCCCGTTCTAGATTTTGGTATAAAATACATAAATACTTCAATAATATTGAGGTATTTTAAAATTATTAATCATAAAGAACCACAATCCTCAAATCACTCAGATTCGTCTATGCTTATAGTTAATTGTTTTTACTATAATCAACTATGAATTATGAGAGATTAAATTTTAGAAATGAGTTCAATTATTGCCACCAACTGAATAAGTGACTATTACACAAAAAATAATATTTTCAAATGTATTTTGTCACTAGAACTTTTTCGCCAATCGAGTTAACATTTTATCACTTTACAAATTATAAAAATAATTTTTGAAATCGTGTTTATTTTATAAAAAATGTTTAAAGTAAATAATGTATTTAAAATATATTTCACTAACTTCTTACTTCAGAAAAATTGTTCAAAAGGTCTACTGTAGACTCGGTCACGTTTATTTTCAGGTAACAATATTATTGATGTGTAAACTCGACTCGGGTAAAAAGAAAATGTCTAGACCTTCTCATATCTAATAAATAATTATTAATTACTTTATAATATTTTTGAGAACCATTTGGCATCACTCAGAAAACACCACGAGTATGTGATTCTTATTATCCTCCAAAAAATATTTCGCTTTATTTTAATTTTTATATTATTAACGAGTATGAAAATGTTTACAACCACATTAAATTATATAAATGTAAACGTGTACAAATAATTTTTCTAAGTAGAAAGCCATGTATTTGACGTATTGATTTACTGATTTGTTTGTATTCTTCTTGAGAGTGATTTCTAAGAATTCTAATTTTTTAATTATTTTTGTTTTGAAATTTAAATATTGCATTATTTATTATTTACAGATTAAATTGTATTATGTTTATTTGATTTTATAATTAAGAATTATCTAACTGAGTTTAAGATTCACTTTTTTTATTGCCTGAAATTTCCATTTCGAGTTCTCCACAAATAAGGTAATCGCTGGGTCAGTTTACATTTGCTCTTATTTAATCATTGAAAACATAATAATGCAGATGATCTGAAGATATAGCTATAGCCAAATTAGATTTCTTTAGGTAATGTAGAAAACTATTTTGAATCATTTTAATTTTTAATAGAGTCATTGTTATTTAGTATCTATCTATTATAATTGAATATACCTGTGTTAAAAAAATTTCAACAGAAAACTAGTAACAACTTAATATAAAAAACGTATATACTGTTTAAATTAAATAAAAATTGTTTTTCAATTTCATTTTTTTGAACTTCTATTTACAAGAGGATGTTGAACGACGTGTGTGAACTAAACCTAAAGGCTATAACAATAATTGTTGATCAATTATTGGCATATTATTAAAATTTATGAATCCACGACATGTAAAATATATCAGAAATGTAATTATAAAATTTAAAAATGGAATTTTAAAAATGCTTATTATAAAGACAATAAAGACAGACAATAAAAGAAATCTTGTTTTAAAAATTCAATATTTCTTTTACACTCACTATATATTAAAAATTAAAACAATACAAATATACGATATAATTAAATTGTATAATATGCAGTATTGTCATATATTTGGCTAGTAATTATTTGAATGCTTTCAGGATTATTTCCTTTTCATTCCATTGTTATGTTTAAAATAACGGGTGTGTAATAGCAACCTATTAAGAGGGCATAACTGTAACGAAATTATACTGAAAAACATGTTAACGAACTTTACATAGTGTATGCTTGCATAAAAGTCCCTAGAAATTTCTAATAAATGTAACTTTTGTTTGCCAATATAAAGTTTAGAACTTACTAAATACAATAACATAAGCTTTTGTTAATAGTTTTTTTTTTCATGGTTTAATTTCATTATTCCACATTTGAATTTCATATAATTTAAAATTGTTTTAAAACTTACATAGCAAATTTAAATTATATTATTAAGAAAATGACATCCACGCTTACAAAGGCAGATGTGGTCTCACCGTGCCTTTAAAAAAAAAAATAAGTCTTGTAAGGGACGTCAAAAAAAATACTGAAAACTATCAATCAAATTCAAACAGTAGCGTTCTAAATAATGGCATAAAAAAATTATTATAATAATTTTTGACCTCGGGGTCGCTGGGAAATCTTGTTTACGCCCCTTCTCCTCCCGTGTTAAAAAAAGAAAAACTCCTATAATAACGTCGAATAAATTCTGGAAGCTAATAAACAAATTCAAGTAAATATCTAACAAAATATAAAAATTGAGTAATCAGTGAAATATACACGAAATAATCTTATGTAAAAGAAGTTTATAAATAAAATATTGTTGTTTATATTCATAAAATAATTTAGTTATTTCATTAGAAGTACCTAATATATATTTCACCCAGGTATATACAATATATAACAGAGATATATTATGAATTTAATATAGTGCAACTATACCTAATATCTATGTACACAAGATAGTACAGACAATATATAATTAGCTAATCTAATTTCGTCATCACTTATTAAGAACATGATAGTAAACTGCGATAGTTTTAATCGTAGACAATAGTTTAATTAAGAGACTTCTACCATGAGCTGACAATATTACGATAGTTGCTTTTACAATGGTCCTTAGTTTAGGTACTCTGGTAATTATTTTTATTTATTGTATAGTTTTCTGCACTCTTTTCTTCAATCATTTTTTGTCAATACTTTAAAAAATGATGACTGCACATTTTTAAATCAATCTCACAATTTAAAGCCATGTCTCTGGTCACTTAAAGTTGAGTAGTTTTTTAATTTTTTACAAAACAACTGAAAATAGTGGTATAACTTTTTTGTCAAAAAAAAAAACATTAAGCAACATATTTGTTGAGTGGTAAATTTTATGAAGATTTCAAAAATGGCAATCAAAAGCTCAGAAATATTGATATATGGTATTTACTATTTTTCCGTTTTATTATTAATAGTTAATACATACCAATATTGAATGATATCAATGAAATTATTTATTGTATAAAAATTATTTAAAAATAAACTTTATACAACAACAATTAAAAATAATACTTATAAAAAAAACTTGTATCATTTAAGATCAGTCCAACAATATAAATTCTTACCTCCGAGTCTTTAAAAAAAAAAAATAGAAAATAGGCTTTAAATAGAGCTATTGCATTAAAAAACGTACATAATATTATAAAAGTAGATAATGGATTTGGTATTTGATCGCTTGAGTCTCACCTACAATTATTTTTCTGTACTAAAATGATTTTTTTTTAAGGTATTTTAAATAGCTATATTGAAACTACTATTTTTTTGTTCATGTAAATTAGGATTTTTTTCATTGGTTCCTCTTCCCCTTATACATGACTTATACGCCATATAGTACATGTTGTCAAGTTTGTTTTGTTTATCAAATTTCTTCAATCATTGATGTCAACATCCAATATAAGTTAAGTTAGGAATTATGAGCGCATATTGTTGATCAAGTAACATGGTTAGGCATGTAACAACAACGTGACATGCAAAAGTGTTACTAACACGAGACTTTGTATAAAAATTGAAAAGTCAACACAGATGATATTTTTTTAAGAAATATGTTTTTTTTAAATCCTTAGAGTTTTTCTAGAAATTTAAAACTGTAAAATAAACATCAAACATGACATTTTTATTTTGAACTGTAGCATAAAAATGAATTTTAAAATCTGAGCAGAAATGCCTATGTGCTATTTATACTATAAGTCATTAGCATAAATTATAATAATGATAATAAAAAATTCCAAAAATATTATTACACATTTTTTTTTAAAGAAATTGCTATTTATAATAAATTAACTTTCTTTAAATCAATTATATGGTGGTTATTTTAGTTGTTTATTTTATTTGAATTTTTAAGTTGAGACTGTTTCACTTAATATTTAACGACATATCATCACTACTTCAACGAGTACTCAGAGTTTTAAATTATTAACTTTTATTTAAAAATAACTTAAAAAGTTCAAAGTTCTATTTAAATATTATAAATTCCATAATATAAAATACAATGAATATTATTTATACACTCATGAACAGTAGGTAGTATACTAATATACTACTATTCTACTGAATGTTCTAAAGTGAGATAATTCATTAGAAAGATGAACATAATAATCTTGGAATAATTTATGGCTTTTGAATCAGGAATCTCGTATGGATTTTTCAATTCAATTTTAAATTCTGAGAGGGGTGATGAATATATTTATTTTACAATGAAATTTATTTTATTCTGTAACCGCTTTTTGGACCATTTTTTTGATAAAGGTAGACAAGCTTATAATAAACCTTGTATTAAATTTTTAAATCTTAAATATTAAAAGAAATTTTTTTATGAATTTCTAACTAAATATAATTTGCTAATTTTCGTGATTTTAACGATTTTTGTCATAATCCTAAGTTAAAACGCTCATACAAAATTATTGTGGATTCACTCTCAATTTTTTTTTTAATTTGCAACAACAACGACTTACGAAGAATCTTGTATTACATTTACAAGTTTTTTGACCGAGCTAAAATTTTTTTATCGGCGTTAGTTTAAATAAAAACAAATAATAATCGAAAATTATACACACCTATAAATAGTTCGATACGAATCAAAATATTTTGAAAAGTTTATGGTGTTTAGAAAATGCTTACACAAATATTCAGTGAAAATTTCATGTATCTACGGTCATTTTTGAGCTGTTGAGAGTTACAGTGAAAATCAAAATAGATTTTTTCGAAAACCGGTTTTGCGTAAAAATTCCCGTTTTTCTGTAATATTTTGTTTAATTTTCCTGTTGCTTTTGAAAACTATTGGGAACTTTAAATTTTTACCTCACGAATGCACCAATTAGATTCACTTTCCTCCCAGAAAAGTTGCTGTTAAAGAAAAACGAAGTACTTTTACTGCAAGAAATTGTGATGACAGACAAAAAGAAAAATAAATTATAATAAAATAACACACACCATTGTAAAATCAATACATTCATCGCTCCGCTCAGAATCTAAAAATACATCATTAATTAATATACTTGATAGAATGATAGCCGATATAGATTATTGGCTGACGGACCGTCTTCGCTTTGTTTCGATTTCGTATACACCTAATAATTTTATCATAATTTGATCATAATTTATTATTATTATTTTATATTTTATTATTATGTAATCATTTTATTAAAATGTATTCACATCCATTACAGTGAATCCACTTAACACCTACAACCGTACAGCAGAGAGGTAGGTACCCACTTTCCCGCATTTTTATAACATAATGTTGGGTAGTTTTTATAGTAAAATATATATTGTAGTGAGATTGTTTCAGTCGTGTTCGTGTGCGTAGTATCATTCAACCAAGAAACTATACACTTGACAATGTTAAATTAGTATCCAGCCACGTGTTCAAAATTTAAAACTGTTGGCGTATAAAAAAAAAATCAATTCAGGTCAACATAATCTATCGTGGATGGTCCCGGAGATAGTTTTATTTTTAAATTGAATATTTTACTACTACGGCTGGGGACCTGTTTTCCTTTCCATTATAATTTTCACTAACTTGTGACAACTGGACGTTCGTCGAGACTCTTGGACCCTGTAAATCGAATTTCTTCGCCGTTTTGAATCCTGACAGTTTGTCGTTCGCGGAATACTGATCGTCCGCGGACGTTGGCCGCCAATCGTTTGGCGTATATCACCGCCATTGCACATACTCCCACAAAGCAGCATCCAAGCAACAGCATACCTATGTGTGCGGCTTCCGAGAATCGTGTAGCAGTGCTGGTCGAGTCTCCTAGGGCCGAGTCGAAAAAAAAACAAAACAATACAAGTTCGAGGGAGCAACTATTATTATAATATTGATCGTAAAATGTTAAATAATATTAATAGTGACATAATATAAATAATACCTATAAAGTTCGAAAAAATAATGGAAAACAACATTTAGTTTTAGTTTTTTTTTTATGTACAACCTACTTCATATTATATTATTATGTACCTACCTATTATATAGGTATCTCCTAACTTTAGTTAGTATCTCCTAACTTAATGTGTGCTTAATCGATTTCAAGTCGATATATTTGAATAATAATATCAATGACAACAATTTTTGTGTTAAGACACGAAGAAAATGCAAAATTATGTCATTAGGTAATAGGTATCTACCAGATACCTACTGATTTAACTAGGTTAGGTGGAATGTTTTCAAATCAAACGACAAAAACTAAATATATTCATAATTAATTTCATTTTTAGTTAAATATCGATAGTGTGATGACAACAATTTATTTTAATTTAAGTTATTTTTAAAATGTTGATTATAATTATTAAGAAAATAACTTGAATTAGTTTATTTTTATCGATTATGATATTATGTTTTTGAATGCATTATATTATTTAATTTTGGTAAAATAAATAAAGTATACTTTGGTCTTATGATTATAAATCTAGTCTATTTATTTTGGAATTTATATTTATATTTTGGAATTTATAGAATGATAAATGTATCAAATTGTTGATGATAAAGTTGCAACCCTAATCATTTGAGTGTGATTAAATCTATAGCTGAAGAAAACAAATACTTTAGTGGAAAAAGAGAGACAAGAAAACTACGGTAATGGTAAAATGTTATGGTAATACAAAAATTGAAAGGAATTTACGTGACTAGAATTATATGTTAGTATGAAACAATTTGCAATGCGCGTTCGATTGCAGATAATAGACGTATTAACTGTCGACGAAGACATTTGTTCTGTACGACGTTGTGTGCTGTATGCCTGTATTAAACTTGAACATTGTTTATTGTCGAATGGACAGGAGGCTTTTGTATGAAACGTTATTTTTTTAAGAAATGAGATAAAGTCTTATTATTTTTTTTTTTTTTTTTAAATATTATACTAATATTTTGGGTTATATTTCTGCATTAGCTACGTATATAATATCTATTTCGTATATTTCATATGTACCTATATTATAGTATTATAGTTCAGGTAGGTGTGCTACAGAAATTATTAAAAAAATCTCAAAATATATATTTTTGATTTCACTACTTTATAATAAAAATAATAAACTGAATTGTTATAAATTATAATGAATTATAATTCAAATGAGACATCGAATTACATTTATGCTATCCATCCTTGTGACTTATGGATACTTCTAACTTGTATATTTCTAATTTACAAATTAATATTGCTTATCAGTGACATTTATCAATCTTCCACCATTTAAATAACTGTGCAGAATCAGTCAACCATTACACTGTACTATTCAGTCTTAGAACACCATAATATTTTCACGTCTATATAATATAAACTATAGTCATATGAAGTGACACGTGAGTATAATGTGATTCATTTTGGTGTTAGGTACCTCAGTTGCTTCAACAGTTAAAAGTATTATAATACATATCATTGAGACTTATTTTTTTCTTTTTTGGAATTTGGGACTTGTAAGTGTAAAATTTTAAATAATGATCAATTGCAAAATATAAATCCACTGACCAGCTACATGTGGATCCTTCGGATTAGGAGCTGTTTCGATGTAAACGCGTACTTGGCCGGTACTCGAGCCTTTTGCGTTTCTCGCGTACACTGTGGTCACGTATCGGGTGGACGGTCGCAACCCGGTAATCATGACTGCCATGTGGCCGGTTTGGCCAAAGTAACTGGCTTCAGCCACATCCGGTCGGTCGATAGTTGCCACTGTGCACGCAAAATGCTGTGGAAGTCCACCACTGTATCCGGGTTCACAGCGAATTGTAAACCGAGTACTAGTCACGTTAACTGGCAAACAGTTTCTAGGTGGATCTGGCCTACCTGCGAACACAACATGTAACTACTAAAACACTGTTTATCGCTAAAACGAACTACATGCAATCATATTATGATTTACTTAAACGACGAATTGAAGCAGATAATTTATCAATCATCATTGTTAGTAACAGGATTATACGTAAATTATTAATAACAGGCAGGTCTGGAGTAACGGGTAAAATGAAATAAAAAAAAATCACGGAATCGATTATGATATTCGGTCTACTGTAGTTATAAACACCTTTTTTGATAATGCCTTTAAGAGTTAGAGTGTTTAATATATATTTTTAAAAACAACAACATAAACTACAGTTAAATGGAAATTATTGCTATCTCATCATTCAGTCAAGTCCGCTCAAGTTATACGTATAAATTAGTGCCAAATATAAAGTATCAAGGTAATGTGATTATAATATGGAATTTTTTAAGCAAAAAAAAAAAAAATAGAGTACTTTTTAAGCAATTGTTAAAAAAATATAAGTAGGTACTTATCAGTAGTTGTCATTAAATATGAGAAAATAATAAATAATCAAAACATTTTTACTATTGTATAAATTAAAGATCCAACTACCTACTTATGATAATTCATTATTATAATGTTATATAGATAAATTATAATTACTTATAATATATAATACGATCAATACTAAAGACTTGTAATCAGTTGTAGGTATAATTGCTTATTGTTAAGTATAATGAGTAGGTGTAGGTATGTGGTAATTATTATAAATTAAAGAATCTAAACAATACAAGAACACTAGAACACCTATCTTAAATCATCTATTCATAAATACTAAACCAATTATTTCATGTATGAATATTCGTGTTTAGAATTTATAATAATATTACAAGTGTATTAATTCTACAATCCCCAGTTACAAGAGTAGGTACCAGGTACCTACTACTTACATTAAGTACCTATATAATACAAACTGGTTGATTGAGTCGTAAGTTTATTAAAGATATATTAAAAGAGAAATTCCGGCAGGCACAGAATATTATTATATCAGCTATATAATAATTAAAGGTCATAAACTCATAACTTACAGATACACTTTGGAATCAATCCACACTCTACAGTTATGCATTCCAAGAAAATAAATTGTTTTTAATATATTATTATATAGGTAAAAGTAATATATATTGTTTAAATTTATTGTTTTTAGTATTTTTCGAGGAAAATGTTGGAATAAGTAAGGTAGATATTTGTTTTATACCTAAAGTGTCATTTAGAAAACATTCCAATTTGTTCGGCATGCTACACGCGAAAATTCAATTACAGAGACACTGCAATAGGTGTTAAAAGAATGAAAAACAAATAGGTACATTCCAAATATTTAACATTCCTATAAACCTTCTGATTTTTGTTATCTTTAGAAATAAATTCTACTGAAAGTTTTATAAAATAAAAAAATATTGAGAATATAGTATTCTTACAGAACAAGTACATAAAATACAAGGAAATTTCTTAGTGAATAAATGAAAAAATAAATTTCATTATCGACTAAAATAATAAATTGAAGTAGTTTGTATAAAAAGCTGAAACATTTGATATCATATTTTTTAAGATTATGTAATAAAATATGTACTTTCTGATCGAATTACAATAATAATAACTCGAATACTGAGTATTATTTACACGTTATCATTGACAGTTTTTTATTTTGTTATATTTTTACCAATAAATAAAACTGAAACGATTTTTGTTTGCATGAAATCAATCTTAGGTTTCAAAAATGTTATGAAGAAAAAACGTATATTAAATATGCAACTTAAGCAAATTAAAATACTAAATATGAATAATGGATTATGTAGAAAACAAAAAATAAAAACAATAATCTACTTAATAGTTGTTACATATTTTATTGTTCAATGAAATATCTAGTGATGTACAAAAATGAACTTGGTACCTACTATCATGTCCAATAAAAATAAATAAAAATAAAATGAGTTTCACTATGGGCTATTGCTATAGCTATAGTAAGTACCGCTGTGTTCCCTACGCATCGTAAGTTATAACTTTGAATATAAGCTAATATTTATACAAAGAGTAAATAAGAGAATGAATGGCAGTGAATTGGATAAAAGTATTGACCCTACAGGGAAAGCTACGGAACTCAAATAGTTGTGCACATATTATACAGTTCTTAAATTTAAAATTAAATTTTTACTTCAAGTAGCTTAAGTGATACGATACTGATTTCAGCATTGAGTTTTCATTTTACTTTACTCGTCTAGGGCCACATATAATCTTGCGCTTTCGGCTTTCTGTAAGATTTTTAAATTTGTCTAATATTATTAAATTAAAAAATGTTAAATCATGTTATACTAATGATTATTATTATTATACTACTTGAAGTTTTAAACAAAAAATCATAACTGTAGCTTTATTTTTATTTTCTATGATAAAATAGTTTTTACAAATTGTAAAAGGTTAGTTTTTAACAATGTCGTGTATTCGTCTGTCGTGTATCTACCTATTACTGCGTGTACCTATCTTAACTATTATACCTAGAGGTTTTACAAAAAAAAAAAAAAATATAAAAATTTGCTATTTGTAATTTAATGATGATGGTGGACAATATATAATCGTACAGTCTCTAATTTATTATATTGTAGAGATATATCATTTGATATTTTATACATATTATAATATATTTGGAGAATGATGACTATGTACTTAATTAAATAATGACGTTTTAATAAAATATATATGTGTGTATGCCTACACTTAAAATAGGTACTCTTGTAAGACCAACGATTTTGCACTCGAATATTTCTGATTATCGTGACTCGATACCATTAGGTTGGTAGGTAACCCTACAACTGGTATTCAGGTTTTGGTTGGTTTAAAATCTCGTTTGTATTATAAAATGCATACATTTATGTACCATCGGTCGTCTCAGATTTTACGGTAAATATTGAAAAGCAAATAGTTCTTCGAGCTGTGACTTACCTGCCGGTACAATGTGATAAACACAGGGTTGCGATTGAGTTGCCAAAGAGTTGGTTGCCCAGCATAGGAGTGTACCAAAATCCAATACTTTGAACTTAACGATGGCCATGCTTTTGTCAGAATTAGCTACGTTGATCAAACCGGATATGGAGTTGTTGAAAGCCCAACGAAACGAAGTAGGTATAGGATTGCTGTTGACGTCACATTTGACCCATGCAGTTTCTCCTTTGTGCGCTCCGTATACGCGTTGTTGATCGGTTTTGCAAGATGGTTCGTCTATAATTTCGTCGACACGGTTTTAGAGTTGGTTAACAAATATTTAAAAAAAATATTAGTCATACATGTATTTATGAAGGAGTTTATACAAAACACAATTTTTACTAATAAACAATAGGTGTAGTTATTTGGTATTTAAGCTACTTACTGTGATAGGTATTATTAACGGACTAGAGGTTACGCTTAACGTTAGGTTAGAGTTACTTGGTAGTTGATTTTAGCTATGTTAGGAAACAGTAGTTGAGTAGGTAGGTAGTTAAGAAAAGGGTACTCTAAATGTACACTGGACAATGTAGGACAATATGTACCTATGTTGTTAAAAAAAAACTTTACTTTCGAATTTACATATATTTTACCTTCTTACTAATACATCACTTAGTGTAAAATAACAAGTTATTAATGTTAGTATAATCATATTTATTCAAATTAGAACGTCTGAACGAACATCTACTAAGTAGGTATAAGTTATTGGAAGTATAGATAATTTTTAACTAATTCGTTTTGTCGATTGAAGCCGTAATTAGCCTATACCTACGGCTTATACCTACATTTTATTTATTATTATATTTTTTTTAAATAGTAAAGTATTTCACTTGAACATTACTCGATAAGTTATTGTATGATGTTAAATTAAAAGAAATTAGCAACGGTAACTTAAAATCGTGAAAATATCTAAATGTTGTTTGTGAAAAATAATTATTTCATTTTATTAGGATGTGAAAATGAATAATCGAAAAACTATGTGAATTAAATCATACATTTGCAGTAGCAGTTAATACATAATACTGTTCAAATCTAATTTGAATATATATTTTTTATTCGCTATTAAGAGGATATCCAAGAATATCTGTTTTGAGAGTCATCTTAGAATAAAATCACCTATGACAAAAATGATAGAAAATAATATTTTTGAGAGTATGACATACCGGTTTTATATTTTATTGTGTTGTTATTTTGTATTTGACTTTCAAAAAAAAAAAAAAAATTGTAAATTTAAATGATGTTTAAATACATCAAAGATATTATTCTCCATCGCTTGTAATATGGGCGATTTTTACTCTAGGATTACTCAAAAACATAAAAAAAAAATGATTCTGCGTAAATGCGTTTTGTCTGTGTTGCGTGTGGGCCAGAGATAGAAAACAAACAGTACTCTGACATTCTCTTAACATTTGTCATTTAGTTATATTTATTGTGTCAACTGTCAATGCAAGTATAAAGTAAACGTATACAACTTCATGTCAATGTAAATTTTACAGACTCTTAAGTTATTATATATAACAATGCCGTCAGAAAAGAACATTAAATTACACGAAGAGACAAACAGTTATATTTTATTGTCCGGTATATTTGTTAGTAAGTATAAATAATTGAATACATTTGTATTCGATATGTATATTTTAATTTGGCATTTAAAAACAATTAATGAGTTATAAGAATACATTTCTCTAATTTTATATCAGTAAGATAAAATCTTATTTTGAAATAGGCGCTATATTAAACAGTTTTCTTCTTAAATGTAGAAAAATTAGATTCATTTTAATCACATGTAAAAAATTATATAACTGTCATAAGACTTGTAGGTATAAGCATATAAATAAGGTTTACGTTTATTGTATTGTACATATTATCGTAGGTATATTAGGTATATATATTATGCGTGTAATTAATGAGCTTATTAATTTAGATTTATATTTTAATTGTTGTTGAACTAAAGTTTTGAGCCTTAAATAATATTACCCTGTCAACTTATATATTATTTACCCCTTGCGAGATTTAATAAAATTAATGATATAAAATAATAATATATACACTTTGCACTCTATGTGAGTTAGTATTTTATATTTAAATTTTGAACTGTATTCATTCTAAACCTCTAAATTTAACAGAAATCTGTCTAAAACAGAATTATTTTATGGCTTTATAAATAATAAATAAATATTATTAAGTTCACATAAAATGGTCTATAGCGAAATTTATTGGTGGTATCCGGCTATGAATCTATTAATTCTATACCGGTTATTCTATGCGACCACAGTATTTTAGCTTGATATTAATATTTTTACGACTACCGGAATGATAAAATATGACAAATGAAGATTCTCATAGCTTGATATTAATACGAATGACTACCTATATTGTTTGAAACATTTAAATTTATCTTGAGACAGTAGTGAATTTATTTTGAATATACGTATATTCCACATATTTCGTGTATGTCAACATTGGATATAAGTATTAAACGAGGAAATGTGAGTACTCATTAATATAAAAATCGTGAAATCTAAACTGCTAAAAAGAACAGTAAAAGCAAAATATATAAAATTATAAACATAGGTTCTTCATAACTAAATTAAGCCATAAAAATTCGTTAAATAAATAAAAAGAGTTAATTATTTGTTGTCTCTATACACTCATCTTAATATCCCGTCATACATTTTAATCGAGTGGACATTATTTGCAATATTATGTGAACTTACATTTAACGTCAAGGTGATAGGCGTCACTTATCGATTTCCCTCTGGCATTTGAGGCTATGCACCGATAACTTCCAGAACCTTTACGTGTTATTGATTGTAAAACTAATGTTTGATTGCTCACAATTGTCTTCCGGCTTTCGTGCAGTCCGACATTTGATCCCTAAAATTAAAATTCAAAAATCACTTAGTTTATTCAGATGTATTTCAATAATGAATAATCTAATAGTAAATGTTTTCTTTTTTAGTGAATTGCTTATCAAAATAATGCAGTTCATCAATTTAAAATGTGTATACATTGTTATACTGACATTATGATCCCAATCAAGTCTGGTTATGGGCGGAGAAGCATTGATAGTGCATTCGAAATACACATCCGATCCTTCTTTGATGTTGGAAACATTTAAGTTCCTGCCTAAACATATTTGTAGCCTCGGAGGATCTAAGTGAAAATAATTTACGATGAAATATTACGCAAGACTTATATAATTATAAATACCGTACAATGAACGTTAAGTATTATTTGTTGTTCTTTTGAGTCAGCTGGAAAATATATGTTGCTTGCAACACAGCTTATAACACTTTGATTATCGTCATCAGATGGTACTAATTTTAAAGTGCTCCATGTCATATTATTATTTCCCACCACCTGAAAATTAATTATAACATATATAGTATATACGGTACAAAGCTAAGTAAGTTGTATTTTATACTTCTACTTTGTGCATATATATTATATGAAATATTTTTAATTTAAATATTAATATTCATTTTTCAATTGACAGTAAATTAAAAGAGAAATTATTTTTCAGGGAAAACGTTTTGTGTTTCAAATTTATTTTATGTTATTCATTCCAGAAGTCTTTATCAAATACCGATTAACATTTATTTTTATTTATTTATTTATGTTCAATTAAAAATTATAAATTTAAGTATCCTATATAATATATAGGTTATATAATGTGTATGTAGAATATTATATATATCGAAGTTTTTTATTTCAGAAATAATAAATCGGATTACTAGATTTTGTTAAACATGTACAATCTTATTTGCATTGTATTTTAAGTAAATATAACTACAACAATTTTATATTAAGAAGAATGGTTCATAAAAAAAGTAAGAAGTAGGTACTTTTTATTTTTTACTTTAATTACTCAAAGAGTATTAATTATGGTTTTAAAAACGACTGGTATAAGCCAATTGACACCAACAGACCATTCTATAGAATGGGTGAAATAATTTATGATTCATTTTGGTCGTACATTTTGTTAAATGATCATAGTACGCAAAAGAACAACAAAAGAAACTGGGTCAAGTACTTTTGATTGTAGTTGACCTTTCAAGAACCGAAAATACTTTGATCATTTCAAAATGTTCGTGGCAATATACTCGGTTGGATCAAACATCATGGAAGTATGAAACTATTCAATCGCACACATTGTTATTTGCATTTCATTTTATTAAACGGTACCTATGTAATATTCAATCAAAAATTCTGAGTAAGGCAATATGGCAATGTACGTACCTTTATCCTTTTTGTTTCGTACTCGATGACCCGTCCATTGTGGTACCATGTTATGTTAGCTGCTGGTCTTGAACCATATGAAATGCAGTCGAGATTACTTAGCTCTCCTGAGAGAAAAGGGTGTTCGGCTCCTGTTATAGCTACGCTTAATGGTTTAACTGTGAAATGTTTTAAAACAAAATTTAATGAAATACTTTTGTAAAAATAAAATAAATATTACCCAACCTTTAAAAACAAATATTTTGTTTTATTACTTTGGATTAAGAGTGAAGTTCTAGATTTTAAACTATTTTATCTAGAAAACACGATTTTTAATAAAATATAAGAACAATTCTATATTTGTAAATCTTAACATTGATCATTTAAATTGTAATGTATTGTAATTACCTAATAATATATTTATCTTAAAAGAATAGAAGTCGAAATGTGAAATAAATTAATCATATTTTCATGAAATAGATACTTAAGAAAAAACATTTTTGAATTCCAAGACTAGAAACAAACAATCGACAAATTGCTAAAAAAAATTAAGACATTTATGTACCTATATCATCATACACTAACGGTTTTAATATATAACTATAATGTGCTAGAGTGTGTTTTTAACACACTCTAGTTAAAAACTAAAATGTCCATACATTTTTGATTAATTTATCATTGCTTATTTTTATGACTAAAGAGTAAGGATATAGGTCTAAAAGTTTATAATTATAAATAATGTTGAATGTAAATTAAAAGTAATAAACTATTTATACAGAATGATTGACTAAGCAATGACTATTGCTCACCCTAATTTTTTCCTTCCATTAAAGATTCATCCAAATTCAGAGTTCGTAATATTTTTAGTTAAAATTAAGAAAATATTTTAAAATACTTAGATTTTTCACACTATTTTAAGAGTATTTAATTAAAAACCAATATTTTTTATTTTAAATTACAAAGCCGATGATTTTTTATAGAAAGGTTGATGTATCTCGTTCATAATCCAAATGAGTTGGTAGTTTCTGAATTATTAAATTGTGTATACTAAGGATAATAGCCCTTGAAAATGGTCGTGCAAAAAATTAAATAGATGTAATATTTAATTTAGTACTTATTAAACTCAGAATTTTTTTATAAAATATGAAATGTTGATGGATTAATATTAATTACTATAATTTTCAAATCCCCAGACTTATTATCCTTAACAAACAAAGTTGGATAACTTAAAAAGTAGTCGTTTGAATTTCGATTACGATACATCAACATTTTAAGAAAAATTATCTACTTCATAATATAAAGTGAAGACCAACTGTTCTCATTTTAAAATAAAGCTTCTACTACTACACTCTTTAAATTATGTAAAAGTCTAAGCAATTTAAAATATGGTTCATAAGTATGTTCAAAAATTCCAAAAATCAGGACTTGAATACCTACATTTATTATTAAGCGAAAATTGAAGGTGAGCTTGCTTGGTGAATCACCCTCTGCACACCCCTATATATTTTATAGTACTTTTTCGTTTTTGTTGAACAGTTGGTATTTCGTGTAAATTTATATCAATATTTTAAAATACACATTTTGTCTTCGTAATTTAACCACATTGGCAATTTAATACCTTTCTAGATAATTTTTATCCATATGTGTTACTTACATAAATAAGTTATTTGGCACAGGTATCTATTTTTTTTTCAGTTCTATTTCTGAAGAAGTTTGTTGTATAATGTCAATACGTGGTTTTACATTTTATGTCTCGTTGGGTATCTGGTCCGCATAATGCAATAGATTATCTCTAGAGACGAGTACATATATTTATTTTGGTATCACATAATTTTGTATGCAGTTGTTAAATACAATTGAAAAACGTTACTGTCGTATCTTATTTATAACGATTTTTTACGATGAAATAGACCGATATTTATTTAAATTCACAAATGAATTTAGTTTTTGAAGTATGTAACTGATTACATAATTTACTTACAAGATTACATTCAAAAAAATAATTAGAATAACATAATATACCATTATTTCCCTATATAGTATATAATAATATGTACCTATATTGTGTGTAAAATAGCATTTATTATAAAATTGGAAAGTAACATACATATTATCCATACATAATATGTCGCATCCACATAGGGTAATCAAACTTATTACGAAATGGATACCTATATATTTAATGAACCTATCCTCGTACTAGGATATTATCATACTAACGTGTAAATGGTTTTTAGATTCCTTGGTAAACTTTTATTTTCCACTTGTATTATTTTTGCATTTTTTATTTGAATTTATAGTACCTAAACTCATATGACTTTTCGTGAAATAGTTATCGGGAAATAGCAAGCGCTTAAGCTTAAAAATCTCGCCTGGGGCAAAATACATTTTTATACGTCATAGGAGATACTTACTTATTAGTTATTACCTAGCTTACAACAAATTAACGAAGTGAATATGCATGTAAACTTTTTAATAGGAACACAATATCTAGAATTTGATCGTTTAAAATTAAACATTAATTGTACTATCCTATTAAAACTCAAATATTGTTTTTAACATAATTCATACAAATTTAAAACATGATACTAATATAAATAATTATAGGCCGATTTCTATGATAAGCAATTTTGCAAAAATACTAGAAAAAATAATAAAGTTGAGATTGGTTTACTTAGAAAAAAATAAATTGTTGTCTAAAAACCAGTTTGGTTTTAGACCTGGGTTGAGCACTGAAAATGCTTTGTACAGTGCCAGTAATTTTATTTATAATGCACTTGACAGTAGTAAAAAAACAATGGCTATATTTTTAGACTTAGCGAAAGCATTTGATATTGTTAATCATAATGAGCTTTGCAACATCTTACCAAGTTTTGGTCTAAAGAATAACAGTTTTAAATGGTTTAAAAATTATTTAGAAAACAGAAAACAATTAGTTCAAATCAATGACAGTAAAGGCGATGAAATGAAAATTCAATGTGGTGTACCGCAAGGTAGCGTCTTAGGCCCTATACTGTTCATATTATACATAAACTCTATATGTGATTTAAAAATAGATGGACAGATTGTGACTTATGCTGATGATACTTGTCTTCTGTTTTTTGGTGTTTCATGGGATGAAGTTCGCTCAATAGCAACAAAAGAACTTAAAAAAGTAATTAAGTATCTCAATCATAGGAAACTCTCTATAAATTATCAAAAAACAAATTATATAAACTTTTCAATTAATAAAGATCAGAACCATTATGATGAATTAAAAATCTGTTTCTGTGAGAATGAAGATAGTTGTAATACAACTTTTTGCCAAACAATATATAAGGTCTCTAGTATCAGGTATTTGGGTATAACTTTTGACAAACACATGAAATGGAAATTACACGCCAATAATATTATAAATTATAATGCTTATGCGTACTTTAACTTTTAGTTTTTCCAAGCTACGGAACTATTTACCTGTGCAAACTATGCGTATAATTTATTTATCTTTATTCCAATCAATATTCCAATATGGTTTATTGGTCTGGGGAGGTCTGAATGAGTGTGCGGTTAGACCTTTAAAAATTTTACAAAGAAAGATTATTAGGATCTGTTTATGCAAAAATAACTTAGTAGGATCTACGAGAGAAAATTTTAAACTGTTTAGAGTGCTACCATTCGAGAGTGTGTATAAGAAGGTAACTATTCTATATGTAATACAAAATTATGAAACATTTGTAGATATGGAAATTATAGGGAAAAAAAGAGAAGTAAGAGTTTTTGATGTGAATATAATTTACTACAAAAAAGCATTTGGACAAAAATTTATTAATTATTTAGGTCCGAAATATTTTAATTTAATGCCACTAAATTTAAAAAAACTCATTTTCACTAATACTGGGAATCTTAAAATAGCAAGTATAAAAGAGCAAATTGACTTATGGTTATTTTCTTTATTAAGTGTATAAAGACTAAAATGCAACATTTATTTTTTCAAATTTATTTCTCATACTTTTCTTGTTCAAAATATATCAATCTTAGATTTAATGTAAACATTTAATAGTGTACCTATATTTATTTGTGTCTATAATGTAACTCTCTACCTCCATCACAAGCATATGCTTAAAGGAGGTAGATAATTTATTGTAAAATGTAATCTTATTGTTATTATTTATTTGTATTATAAATGTTTTCTTTACAATAAATATTTTTTCAAAAAAAAAAAAAAAATAGGTGTACAGAGGTACTCATAAGAACTCTTGTATTATAGTTGTATGTATGTTATTGATGAATTGTACACTACATAGGCACAAATTATTGTATGTTGTCGCGTTACATAATTTAAAAACAAATTTATTTATAAAAAAAAATGTAAGTAACTTAAGTACTTTTAGTAACCTCGGACTGTAATAAAAGCTTTGATACCTACCTACTTAAATATAACCATATAGGTGATAAAAGTTAAGCAGGAACACTTAAAGTATTTTTTATAAAATTACCTAACAATCACTCTTATTTATTATTGCTCTGAGAAATGTATTTTCACTGTGTACTGAGATTTTAATTAAACATTATAATTATAGTCATTACGTCATTAACGAGAAATAATTAATTTTCAATAGATTATAAAATCGTCTTGTAATTTATTTTCCATTACTGCCTGTAGAATTTCCCAAATTAATAATATTATATAATACTAGTAATTATTCGTAATTAGTATATATATATTTAAACTGTTAATTTTTCTGTAATTAACTCTAATTGTTATACTCTGATAGTCTGATTTAATAATGTATTATTGTGGTTTTATAATAATGTCTACTCATTATTTATAGTTAAGTGCTCAAACCTCAAAATTTGATGTATGATTTGAGTCAATCGTTAGTATGTATACTTTGTAGTGATTCAATGCATTTTTTTTAATATTAGTAATTAGTATGAGTCTTAAACTCTTAACATACCTAATAATTAATATAACTAATTAGTTGAATATATTACGTATATACTGTAATAACAATTTTCAGGCTTTGTATTTCGTTGATAAAACTAATATTTTTGGTAGACGCAGAGCCAGCAAATGCATTATTACTTATTAGGTACCTAGGTATATTAAGTTTCAAAGCACTGTTAATACCTATTTTTAATATGGTTTAAAAAAAAATTTAATATTTTATAAGAATGAAAATAAAGAAATGAAAAGCAATCAAACATTTGCAGCTTTTAAAACTGTAGTACCTACAGGCTAAAATTTTATAGGCAAAGGTATAATAACTCGTCAACACTGAACATTATTCGTAATATTTTTACTATACCACAACAAAGTTTGGTTTATTCTAATTATCCATTTCCTCTAAAATAAGTTTTATGTTCTACGAAAGTATAAATAATCTCTCAATTTATAAACATAAAGAAAGGTCGGGGTTTAGTAAGTTATTTCATCTCCGCACGTACTTTAAATATACCCTGTATACATTTATACGGCTTCAGTTTTTGCTGTTAAACTTTTAACACGACTTTGTATGATAGGTACATCAACATTTTCAGAAAAATATTTTCTTTTAATTATTAAATTAAAATAAATTAAAGGATTATAAATTAAAAGTTTTTATTACATCCACAAATAGGTAAGGTCGAAGAATAAACTATTTTAATTGGGAAAATATTTAACATTTTGAAGTTTAAACTAAAAAGCTTAAACAAAATGTTATAATGACAATAATAAACATTGGTACTGATTTTTAACAAAAGTTTTATTCAAATAAAATCCACAGTAAATATAGTATGAACAACGTACATTGTGCAGACGTTGAATAAGTCAATCTGCAGATACCGTAAATACGTAATACAATTCACCATAATCAATAAATTATTACTTTTAGGTCCCTATATTTTATTTACATTTCATTCGTGACAATGTGACATAATATGTTATGTACAGTTGAAATTGTTTTACATTACTCTTGGCAAATTAAATCTTGATAACTCGAAAATTTTCGATCGTTTTAATGTTACTCATTCTCCTCTAACTTAGGTTACTGACAGTCTACTGCATAATTATAGTATAGTATACACTATACACGTTCGTTACTTTTCAATTTATTTTTTCTAAATTTTAGATGAAATATAGACATATTATATTTATTTTAACATGTGAACAATAATCATGATAATTGCATTATAATACTGGATTTATTAGATGTTCAATTAAAAAAAAAAATGTATATTTCCAAAAATGTTTGATTTCAGTATAGCGTAAGTGATTAAAAATGTTTGACTTACGATAAACATTCATAGTAACCGACGTCGATAATTGAATTGTATTTGGCATGTTGGAAGCTTCGCAAATGAGTTTTCTACCGAGACTTTCTCGATGAACGTGATCAATTCGTAACACATTTGCCACTGTATTGTCGTCTATCTGAATGTCGGATGTACTGTCTATATTTTCTCCTAGTATATTCCACGTTAATCGTGGTAATGGATTTCCTGCATAAAAAATAAATATTTAAAACAATCATAATATATGTACATTTTATTTAATTGATAATGTCAACATTCATGACCTATTTTGATTTTGATTTTTTTTTTTTTGTTAATTTATAA
The DNA here is from genome assembly GCF_001856785.1 of Myzus persicae. Classification (NCBI taxonomy): domain Eukaryota; kingdom Metazoa; phylum Arthropoda; class Insecta; order Hemiptera; family Aphididae; genus Myzus; species Myzus persicae. The sequence continues at coordinate 486,902 of NW_019104078.1, read as the reverse complement.
TTAAACTACCTGCTATTGGAATGGTTATATGGAAAAGATTTACACTCAACAATCAACATATAAGGTTAAAAACATGTCTAGTATTTATGTACATTAATAAAGTCGATAATATCCCTGATAGTATCAGACTTTGACAAGCATTTTTAATCTTCTAGTCAACTACATAATTCAAGAATACCTATCAACATAATACTATAAACTGAAAACAATTTTTTTGTAAGATCAATGAATGTATGCAATCCATCAACTGAGATTATAGTACGGTAGGTACCTATGTATAGTTTGCGTCATTAGTGTAATTCTAACGTTAAGTGTGTACAATGGGCTTCGAATTGTTTTCCTTTCAGTACGGAAAGGGTTTAAATTTTAAAAGATCAATTCTTGTTAAGATACTTTTTTATTCGATTCGATTCGATTCGATTTTTTTTGTAGTTTGTATGTTTAAAATGCAAATAAACATAATATTAAATCACATTTTATAATATTAAATTAAGTAACTTGTGAACAATATTGAATATTCTTTATTCATAAAATATAATAATTTGACCACATATTTTGTAATTAAATCATTTATGAAACTGTTTATAATATAAACGAGTTCACCAATGTTCACACAGATATTGTGTATTTTATTCAGTTAAAATGATATGCGAGTGCAATAGCACATTGTATAAACAATGAAACATGGATTATTTTATTTAACCAGTTACATAGTAATTACATTACATTATTAATAAAATAAAATTGATATTCCAATAAATATGTTCAAGTAAAATTTTCCCAGTAGTATTTAAAAATACAATTAGGTGTATTTTGCTTATTATACTATTATTTATGTTATGGCATTTTTATTTTCTCGACACAATTATGGAAACCGGAAACATTATTTTTTTATGAAAATTATTATAATATGGAAGTTATTTATGTCAACTAAATATAAACATTAACAGTATTGATGTCAGTATTACTGTTTATATTGGTATTGTATTCAATAAAATACATTATTTATATATTATTTGAGTATATGACCCAGGTCACAACTCCCAAGTCATGATTCCCGAAGGTACAAATTAATGTATGATCGATAGTAAGGATGTGCATTTAAAAGATATATATAAGTATGTATGTACAATATGATGACATATTGATAAAATTGTTTAAAACTAGATCGATGTTCTTTTTGACAAAAAATCCTACTTTTTAATTTTTTTAATCAAAATGAATAGTCTGGATAAAAAAGTATGTTACTGCGCATATAAACGTATATGATATATAAATAATCGTTCCATTTGAAATATTAATATTAAAGGTAATTAAATGTGGTTATCTTAAAACAATAGCGTTTATCAAAATTTGAAAAATATATAAATGGTATAACAGTGGTACTTTCGCTACTTCTTTCAAACGTCCGTTGTCGTATTTTTTTGTTTCTATGTACTTCCCTGACAAATTAGAAAATAACTAATAACAATGACTAGGTATGAGGTGAAAAAAAACAATTGAAAAAACAATGTTAATATTTGTATCTTGTACGGGAGTTTAAATCCATGTAATTGCGCAAACCCAGAATAAAACGGCTTTTATCAAAGACAACAAATGATCAGATAAAAACAAGGAGTGATGGCAAACGAAAACAACATTGTTTAAGCCGCACGCCCCATAGTGTGCAGATATTATCGATCAGCCAACCAGGAGGAAAACCGTATCGACAAACGCGAGTATTTAATACCAACCCGTTTGCCGAGACCGATCACTCTTCTTCAACACTTCAAACGGTCAACAACTGAACATCAACAGACGGCCAGTAAGGGATTGAAGTGGACGAACTCAACCAGCAGCGATCCAGTACGACCAGGGGACAACGACGGCCAACGACGAACGACAATCGCACCAATTACACGCATCGCCGCGAACAACATTTATTACGGCGACAACGATTCCAAATCCGCTGACCATGCTGACGCCGCGGAACGGGCGACAAGTCTCCTCAACGCCATCTCTACCGACAACGTATTATGCGTATGCAACCTCTCCGACTAACGGCAACCACACGAAGAGCACCTCTCGGGGTTAATCGATTATCGGCAACGATCTTATCCAGACGTCCCACGAAAGCCCTAGACGTGGCACCGATCGTGCTAGTCGCTATGAATCAAGCACCTGCGCCTTGTCGAGTGTATCGGCCGTGAAGCAGTGGACATCGACAGCGACTGAGATTAACACCTGAGCGAACGTTCTCCTTCTGTACGGTTGATACCAGTACGGTGATCACGGGATTCCATAAAATGACTTTTTTTGGGGTTTCCAAATGTTAGTCCTCCCGAGCGCACCTGCCTAGGTCACGCAACCCGGTCGGCCCCCGTACTCGGACGCCACTTATTCGAGAGTGCCCCACCCCTAATTGTAAGTAAAACAAACATTCTTATTAACTGTGAGCGAACATCCCACCGGGCATACTATACTAGGCTCCCCATATTTATGTAATTTATCTTTTAGATAGAAATAAAAAACCAACTGATTACCTATAAGCCTGAGGACTAAATTATTACGAGGAGATGACTCACCAAACGTGAGCACCTTCTCTTTTATGATCTTAAAATTTTAGTTTTTTTTCTTGATACTTTTCAATTTTGTTACAAAGTATTTTATATTTTCAGTGTTATACGATTAAATTATATTTTATAATAATTTTTATTAGATACCGACCAACCTAGTGATACGATAAGACTTTTGAAAACTGCTTTGAATTTGTTATTGTGTGTACTTGAGATAATGCAGTCCATTTTTTTCCAATTTTGTTCTCCAATTCCTAAGTTATTGATTTGCATATTTTAAAGTTTAAGAAATTCAAAATGATATTTATATATAGATTAATTTTCAGAAGTACCTATATCGGATTATTGGATTCATCTGTAGGATTATTTCCAAAAAGTACATATTTTTAGTCAAAATATAAGACACACGTATTCTGAAAAGTTCACACAAGCGATGCTGGTGACTTGTGTGCGTACGGGTGCATAATATTATGACACGCTGTAGTGCGGGGGGGGGGGACACACTAATCATAATTTACTATACACAGTACACACAGTCGCAAGTCATGCGCGTACTCGCTTTAAATATTGCCAATACTGAACTTCTCAGAATACACCACCCACCACAAATCCTCTTATAACATCAATATTACATCAAATTATATTATTATCTTGTGTAGAGACATTAAACATGCAATGATATCGGTATTCGGTAAATGCATATCTATCTAGTTGAAAAGTTTAATTATACACAACCATAAGTCCCCTCATCGCAACAATATTATATAAAATTATATTATTATCTTTTGTAGAGTCATCCAATCGTGTCCGTTTTTCTTATTCATGCAACTTCTTAACCTAGTCGAAATGTTATTTTTTGACGGTGTGAGTTAAGAAGCAGATTAAACCGATTAAAAGTATAACAAAAAAAACCTAACCATGAAAAATGATTAAGTGTACACAATATTATTCTTCTGCTTTTATTTAATATGAATTGTGGCATGAACATGTAAACACCATATGTCTACGAAAATTATATTTAGGAGGGTAGGTATAGGGCTTGAATTAGATATTGTGATTGAGCACTCAAAATGAGTAATGGTCGTAGCTATATAAATCCGCTCTTTGTACTTACACTTTATCGGGTGAAAAAGAAGTCAGAGCAATATTAATTGTTTTCTTTCTAATACCCACTATCCGCAACACAGATAAAACGGAGTCCCGTAAAACTATTTTGGATGATTTTTGAGTAATCTTAGAGTAAAATCACATACTACAAATAATAAAGATTATAATATATTATTGAGGGTTTGTCGTTTGACATAATCTAGGTTTTTTCTTTACTTATTATTTGACTTTAAAACAATGGATTTTTTTTATAAATTTAAATAAGGATATTAAATTGTTTTGAGACTGCAATATTTATACTAATCGATAAGGTCACACCTTAAAAAATATTACTATCTATACATTTTATGACGGTTGATTTTACTCTAAGATTACTGAAAAACCAAAAAAATAAAAATAAAAATTAAGCTTGAATGCATTTTGTTTATGTTGCTTAACCAAAGAGATAAACAAACATCAATGCTCTGATATCTTCCTAAGACCGATTATTGTGACATTTTTTTTTGTTAATAATTTAAGATTTCTACAATGCAAAAATGTTGCTTTCATATATATTATTATAATTTAAAACACTTATATTGTTCGTATAACATCAAACAGAATGATTCATTAAACATACGACACTCAATATTTTAGAAATCACAAATGTTTTTTACATTCACCTACTAAAACTATTTCAAGTCATATCAAACAACAATTTTGGAAAAAAAAAATTAATTTTTCCTTTTTTTGTCTTCATAAATTTAGTTTTTTTACATTTTTGAACAAAAACATCCATTTTAGATTCTGAGCGAGATTATGAATAAATTGATTTTATAATTATTGAATGATGTGCGTATTTTTTTTCTTGTCTTTCATCACCACTGTAATTTTCTACATCAGTATTTTTTCTAGTAGGCTAGTTAATCTAGTGAGTATTTTTGATTGTTAAAAGAAAACAATTCTGAAATTAAGTTATTTTTCAATGAGTTCGAAGTTTAAATTTTTTCAGCAGTAAATAAGCTATTTAATACTTAATAGTACTAACGATTTATGTAAAAATATCACCCATGGATTTTTATTTTTAATGGCAATAACTAATAAGCTTAAAATTTGTATTATTTCATAGTAGCATAAACCACGGATGAACACTTGAGTACTCATTAATTAATTATAATTCCTAATAAAAAGTATGTAAGAGATTTCTTGAAGGCACCATTTAAAAATGTAATGATATTATGTGTACATATAGAGACTGCAGAGTGCGGAATAATCAATACAGATTTAGTTTTACTGGGTAGGTAGGTAGTATAATTACTGTGATAAGGTTTTTATTTTGATACATAGAAATATTGAGAAAAATTTGAATTAAAAATAAAATCACGTTTAGCGCACGTGCCTTTTATATGTCTTTTAATAATTATTACTAGCTCTGTTAGTCGTTAGTACCAAATTGGTAATTCCACACCAACAATTTATGTGTAGTCGATGCCGTATTGCCGTGAAACGACCACTTACCAAAAAAAAGTTAAGCCATCGAATACAGATGATGTATATAATTTTCATTATTAGAAATTAAATTAATTGTGGTTTTTGAACTCATAAAAAACATTTTATACTAGTAAGTAGAAAGTCTTAGCACATGCGCATGATGCAACTTATTACGATGATGGAGATTAAATATTTTCGATCTTTTTTCCCCCTAAGGCGAACAGTTTTTATCACTTTCTCAAAATTATTATGTTTTTGGTAAATTTTCAAGATATTTAAATATTTTTTCTATAGAATAGCTAAAACGCTGAATTTTTCCGTCGAAAAAAATAATCTCCATGTTTGAAATTTTTCTTACTGGGTAAAACGTGAACAAATTAATACCCCAAAAAAGTCGGCCATATTTTTTGGATGATGTAAAACTTTAAAAAAACATTTTTCTCTGTTCATAATTAACAGTATATTTGTTGTACCTAATAATTTAGTTACAGTCGAACTAAGTTAACTCGAAATTGAAGGGACCGGGTATAAAATTCGAGTTTTTCCAAAAATTGGAAGTACCGATGATTTTGGGTTAAGAAAGTTCTTGATAATCAACTTGAATGACATTGAAAATCAAAATAATATTAAAAACACATTTGTTCGAAAGAAATAATATGATAATAAAAACATATTTATAAAAAAAATATCTTAATATTACACATTGACCATCGTAAGGTGAAAAAATTAAAAAATAGAAAACTATTGGAAATAATAATAAGAATAACTAATGAGTATTGATATTAATTTACAACCAATAATATTATTTATACAGTGTGATATTTCTCAAAGCATTGATTAATACATAATGGCGTATCACACAGTTTGCAATAAAATTAAGTTTCTTTCTTCCTCTTGTATACTTTATATTATCCATACAAACTTTTCAGACTTTTCTTGGGTTTTGTTTTGAAAGCGTTGCTAGTATACGTACATACGTACAATATAATATCGCCCAATCAGCCAATTTTTAACGATATCATTAGAATTATGTTGATTATAACCACTTTTTCAACCATTTGTAAGCCTCAATTCATTATAAAATATGTCCTTAAAGTTATTTTTTTTGTGTTGATTTAATCTGTTCATCAAAATAATATAACTATTCACAGCGCTTAGCTAATAAATTACTAATTTACGCATAACTAAATTAAAGAAAATCTTTTCCCCTCTTTTCAAGTTTTTTCATTGAAATGAATAATATAAAACCATTATTAATCTCTGTAATCAGCACCTGTTTTATTTATATTGTAATCATTAATAAATCAATAATATCATTATGTTTTAACCTTAGAAGTTCATCATTTTTTGATCTAACCGAGACTTGTTTCGTGCAATCATATCCATTGAATGAGTTGTAGATCACATCAATACGCCTTTTGTACCCTTCCATTTGATACACACTCAAGTACCTTGTTTCGTATATGGCATAATATGTCATTTCCCCTTTTTACGACTTTTCTTTTAGTATCTACATTTTTAGGCAGTCTTTTACGATTCGAAATCCTTACCTACACCGTACCTACTCCATTTGTATTTTTTCTATCCATTTTTATTCTCATTGAAATTAGAGTATTGGACAGGCCTTATTATTTATAATGAACGTTGTCATTCTCCATCTTAACAATAGGTTCATTATATTATAAGAATTTTTAAGAAAATATTAATGTGGAATTTCGTTTATGGAGTTCTCAAAACTCCATTCTGCAACAATATTGTTATAATTATTTTCAATATTTTCTGTCTGTACCTACACCACTTAAACTTTGCATATTTTTATCATCAGTAAACGGAACAAGTAAATCATCGTCAACTTGGTCAACTACCGTAACAAGATTTTCAAAAAAATGTTCACATCAATTTTAAATTTCAGCTGATAACAAATTCGTATAAACATATTCACTTGTATTTTTGCCAGAATTATTATCACCATAACCTCTATCAGATGCACTATCCTCCATAAACTCGTCTAACACACTACTTATGTCTTCACCGAAAATTGTATTAGACTTTTTACCTAGAACAAATAACAAAATACAGTATGTATATATTTTACAATTACTTATCATGCTCTGTATAATCTTATACGCGTCATATATGTGAACAATAATAATAAAAACAAGATAAATACAGCGGCTATATTATAATTAAATTACAACGCAATAGAAACCTGTCAATAATAAGTAACATGTACTTAATACGTATGTCTTGTATTGTCTGAATCAAGCTATACAAATTTAATGTAATATTAATAAAAAGCAATATAATTATTATTATCATCGTCCAGAAAAAAAAAAACTTCAAACCGACACACGATATCCCAAAAAAATAAAAAAATAAACAAATAATTGATAGTAAAATTACTATCGCATTGGCATTAGATTGATATACAATTATAAACAGCCAATGTTATAGGTATTACAAATTAAATTACTTGTGACGCTCCACGTGGAACAAATAATTTTTTTTTTAAGTATTAGTAATGATATTTCCATCGATCAATTGCCATATAAAAACGATGATGTGAGTATGTGATTTTACATCGATTTGAAATTCGATACAAGACTGTGTGGGACGCTTGATCCGTTTTTCATGAGTAAAATATCTTAACGGGACAGACGTACGTAATTTGAGTAGGTATACATTTTGTATACATTGGGAATATGTTTTAATAAATTCTAAACTAAAATAAAATAATGAAATAAAATGTAGTAAATATTTTATTATATAATGTAATCTTCTAATTGTAATCCCAAGTTACATAGAAAACTAAAAACAGAGATAACTCATAAATCAAAATCATCATGAAAATTTAATTTTTATTTTTGTAGCCGGTTCACTGGCAGGTTTTGCCATATGAAATTAAATTCCTTAAACTCAAATAATTTCGAGATAACTTCAGGTAACATTTTAAAATCTTATAGATTAACTATTATGTAATTCATATTAAATTAGAACGTATCTACATTATTACGTATTAGCACTTATTGTCAGGGTTATAATATTTAAGGTTTTGCTGGCCATGAGAAACAAAACATTTAAGCCAAATAAAATAAGATAATTTATTATATATTTTTAAAACTAAAAAATTACATATAAATCAAAAATATAATTTCAATATTTTTACAATTATTTTTTTAGATTCAGATTCATTATTTGGATTTAACGTTCCGTACTACTGATACAAATCAAAAGTTGAAGGTATACAGTTACGACGACCGTAATGTGTAATAAAATAACTGACAAAAACAACAGTCGTCAGTTTTTAATGTCTTAACATCACCCACAGTTTCCACGTTGGTCTGCACTCTGGGCCAACATAATTTTTTTTCGGACACCGAGTATTAACTATTTTTGCATTACATTAAAAAATTAACTTGTCGCTTTGTTCCTCTATCAAATATATCTTATCCACAAATTTGTAACTTTCATTAGTTTCACATAGTCTAGATCTAATTATTAGTAGGCGTATTTACCTTTCATCTACCTAGTATTATTCTATTAAATTAACTTTTACAATGGTATTAGTCTTTAATTTAAATCGGTTTCTAAGGAGTTGCAGGGTAGTGTCAGAAAATTCTTGGTATTAGAACATACAGTGTAGTGTTAGAGTATATAAATTATTAGTTAGCAAACAGCGTATGAACATCAGAACATAATAGAATTTCAATCGGTCCTTATTTGGCTATGCAGTAATTTCCGAGAACATCACAATTAGAATGTATTCGATTAGATAAGATATTAAAGATAATTTAAGATTATAATTAAGATTAGATCAATATTCACTAACAACAGAGTGCGTTCGACTTACCTAAGCTTAATCATATCACTCCAGAGTGTGATGTAGAGCACATCTCAATATCATATTAACTTACTAGTGGACATAGTTCGTAATCATATAATACTATAATCTATGTACAATAACCCGATACAAATCGAATTACGTCATATCGTAAATCCATGTATTAATCCAAACATAGCTTATACAGTTAAACAATGTACGAAATATGTAATATACTTATCTTATTTTTTAAATTGTATTTTATAGACGCTGGCGGGTGCTTTTACGATTGGGTTTTTTTTAAACTTTGATCCAACAGGATTTCCTGCGACTACTTAATAATAGTGAGGTTCACGGTTGTGAGTGTGAAGGGCTTTGAACCATGGTTTATTTTGAAATTTGGTTTTTTTATAGAACTCTAGCCCTTTTAAGTTGTAACTATTAAGTCCTAGTTACGCCCTTTGTGACAGAGCATTTAACTCAGTCCCATCAAAACATTACTCCAATTACCATATAATTTCATATCTCAGACAGCTGCAATTTCATCCAAAGTAAATGCATTAAAAAATATTATAAACACACATATACATTACACAGACAATAAACAGACAATATTATAACGATAATGTCCACACACGTCAAGAATAAAAAGAAAGAAACCACTTGACGTTCTTAACGACCACGAATAGGTATCCATAATATTCTATATTCTATACCTGGGTGGTGAACTTTTTGTGATTAATATCTATTGAGAATATATTTTTCATCGATTATCAATGGACGTGAAAAAAAGTGGGTATGTAACTGTTTCTATTGCAATGTGTATGATAACGAGTTCTATAAAAGGGGAATCGACTTTGTAATCGTCCTAGATCAACCCATTTGCCAATTCGTGAAACCGTAAAGATTTTAAGGGCCGCTGTGAATAGTGTTCCATTTTAAATTTTTTGTGTGAATTGCAGCCTCAGTTTATTTTGTATATAATATTATGTAAATTGTGGCTTAAATATTTTTTATTTAACCATAAATTACCTACGTCTAATAAAATAATTTATTTCAATTTTTCAGAAATTACTGAAAATATGATTATATGAATTTATTTTGGTGCAATTAATAATAGTTCTGCTGTTTATGTTGTATATTATTTAAAAATGTATTATGTACTACAATTTAATTTTTAAGTATCTGGTTTTACCTATGATAATACCCGCACAAAATCTAAGCGAATATTTTTTGTTGTATGAAATTCATTCATTTTTTCTTTCTATAATTTATCCCCATTATTTTTTGTTACCTGACTTTTCAAACTAATACATGTATCACTTTGTTTGTTTTTTTTCTTAAAAATGTGTCCAGAAAAGCAATTTATACGTATGTTTCAAAAAATACTCAGGTCACAATTTACTCAGTATATGACTGTGACTTTTTTATAGGAATGCAATTTACCTACTACAGATTTTAATAACTATTTATTTTATGTACAGACATTATTTTGAAAATGTTATGTATATATAGACGATTATTTTGCATGATAATTTGTGCAACGTAGAAAATAACATATTTTGTTTTCACTCTATCGTAAATTATAATATAGTGGATAAATATATTTTATTAGAAATTAAAAGTAAAAAGTATTAAAAAGTCATGAGAACCGGTGTACAGTATAATTGTGTGTGCACATGTTATGTATACAATTAAAATAATAATTGTATAATTGAGACGTACGGTATTTTTAAGATTTTTCTATTTTTTAATTGTTATTGTGAAATTACATTATGTTTCTATAATATTTAAACTAAAAAAAAAAACAAAAACAAAAACTAAGTACTCAGATGCAAGATCCAAACACCATATACCACATCAATTAAGAGTTAAGTGAAGCTCTATAGCCCGTTCTTCAATCAAACATCAATATAGTCAACTTCCTAAAATAAATTAAATTATATAACCTAATTTAAGCTTTTAAAATGTAAAATGTAAAAAAAATAAAAAATGTAATTCAATAAAACTACTGGCCTACTAGCCGGATGTTTTTATGTTCAAAAAAAAAAAAAAAAAATTGAATAGAAAATATAAAATTTAAATAACTTACCTTTGAAAATTAATAATTTTGCCGCCCCACACAAGAAGTTTTAGAATCTAATTTAAGTTTAATGAAATTTCGTATAAAATCTGTTTTAATTCAAAAATACATCTCCTATAATATTGTAAGAAAACAAACCATTTAAATCAATGACAGAATATCATATTGGACGATAAGTTGAGTGTTAACTACTAAAATCGTGTTTTTCCAGAGGCATACAAACGGCTGAGTTGTCTATTGAGCACAAAACGATATCGTATAAGTTCCAATAATATTATATTTTTTAAATATTACTTTGTTCGTCACACAAGTTTTTTTGTATGGCAACTTTGCATTCAAAAACCATGCGTAATCGTGTACGTTAAAAATATTAAATTTGAGGAATCGTCATGTGTGTATAATATATTATTATAAATATGGTTATTAAAATCTACACGATTACACAATTTTGCGGAGTCGTTTTGTTGCCGGGCCGCCTATGGTCTACACCTTGTTGTGCCAAATGTTTCCCGATATTACTATTATTATATTATATATTTTCATCGATTTTCATCACCAGCTGCGACACTCCAGAAAAGAATCACAACTGCCTTAGGCATACACGTTACTAGTCCCTTCATTAATTTATGACGGATCATTGACCCTAATGTTGTACTCATCGCTTTGTACGTGTTTGACCACATATTCTTATAACCCTCTACTACTTGTTTTTATTCTCGTATTTGTATTCCACTACATAGAGCAATCGAAATAAAATAAAAAAATACAAAATTATGTATACCTAATCTTTTAAATTTCAGAACTGCCGAAAATGGTTTATTGTTTTTTTTTGTTTTTTTTTTAATTCCACCATTTAAACTTAATTCAAAGTTATAAAACAAATGTCTCATGATAATTTATTACATAAATAATAAGGTGATATATTACTAATAAAACTCATTGATCCATTGGGTAGCTTTGGTTTTAAACATTGAATTCTCTATACAAGTTTCAAATGTTTTGTTTCCTTTATAGAATCATTCAACCATTTTATATATTATGTCACAGTAAATATCCGAAATCTGTCAAAACTAGTTTTAAATAGTCGATACTAGTTTTAACAACTCCTTTACGATGTACACTTATAATTTCTAGTCATTACAAAGTATAGTATTTTTCTATTGTGAAATTGCTATCAACATGTTCACACAGCATCATATTTCATAAAATATTACTTTAAATAAAGAATAGACATTATAATAATTTTTAAATTAAACTATCCAGGAGGTCTATGAGGATCAGCCTTAAAAAATAAAAAAATAAATTATTTTTTTCAATTTCCTCTTTCTTATATCATATATAATACCACGAACTCCAAATAAAGTTTGTTGACATCGTCTTTGTTACAAACAGAAAATACAAAGGTGGGTACAAATATAGTAAGGTATGTAGTTATAAATATAGTTAGGTACAAATATAAATAAAAAAATAAAAATATTAACATATTTTTATATTTGTTTTCTCCGTCAGTGTAAATAAAACATTAAAAAATAAAAAATAAGTAGTTACCCACCTAACAATGACAATATTACTAAGTTCATAATACTTACTGAAAATTAATATATTAAAACTATGTTCTAATACTCATTAATAATATAAAATTGATTTCAGTAAATAATTCAGGTAATATATACCTTCCACCTGCTAACTATTTATATTGTACGTCTTATAGAATATGCGATGAAGTCTATCTAGGGAATACAATTGTATTGTGTTGACATGGTGATTTAATTATTTCGCTTTTTTAGATTCTGAGTGGAACAATGAATGTATTGATTTGCAAAGATGTATGTTTGATTTTTTTGTACCTGTATACATATTTTTATGTAGTGTTAAATTTGTATAGGTAAGGCTTGAACATTTAAAACAAGATTCTTCATACGTGTTTATCATTGGAACTTTAGTCTACCTACCTATCATATTAATATTAGTATAATAAATAGCTTGTTATAAATAAATAATATTAAAAACTAAATTGCCTAATATGTTTATTATAAACAACACTTTATTTTTGTATTGTTCCAGGATAATAACTTATTAAGATATAAGATTTTTATTTTTAAATACAAATATGTTTTATTTGTATCAGTGATTATAATTTTTTTAATTGGATAGTTCTTATTTTAGCTAAACATGATGAAAAAAAATACAAATGTACAACTGAACACAAAGTTGTTACAATTTATTAACTTTTTGTATATATATATATTTTTTTTTATCTTTTGGTGGCCATTTCTGTTTAAAAATGTTCTATCGAACCTCGAAGCTCATTTAAAACTTCAGGAATATTTTAAAAAACTTTAAGGACTATATAAATTTCTAATTAATTTTCACGTATTTAAACTTTAAACTACAAAGAACATATATTATCTTTCAGTTTACAAAGTTAGATTTAGATTTTTTCAAAGCTAACAATTTAACATTTTGATGATACTATAATTGTACATTGCGCAAAGAATAAAGATGCAAGATATTATTATTGAATTAATTGCCATAGATAAAAATTAATATTAAAAATATTAATGTTTTCTTTTAAACTATAGTAAATTATACAATAATTATTGTATCATATAAATATCATACATTTGGACGAATACTTTTAATCGTTTATTTGAGTCAAAACTCAGAAATAATATAAAAATAATAATATAATGATGATGATTTGGTTTCGTTAGAAATTATAGCATCTGTATTTAAAATACATCAATAATTCGAAAGTTATTAATTGCCGAGTACGTTCAATTTGTTATAATATATTTTATAATACTTATGACTGTCTAAATTATAAACAAAATATAAAATTAATAAACAAGTTTCTAAATAGATTTTTTTCATGCTAAAAATATTTAAATAATATTTTCATTCTAACGTAACTACTGAACAATATAATTATTAATTAGTAATTACTCGATATTGATTTTAAATAGTTTAGACTAGTTCAGTTAAAGTAATTTAGATTTTTAGTCTTGTCTTCTTTAGATCCTGATAATTGCTTTTAGGTAATCAAATTAGGACACATATTAGTCAAAATTTGACTTTAAAAATATAAGTTTGTTGCTTAAATGTTCGTATATTCAACAGTAAGTTAGTAACTAACGTTTCTTCAGATTGATAAATGGAAAATGTTGTAATTAGTACTTATATGACTCAAATTAAAGATATCTGCTGACTTTCAAGTCCATTTTCTTTACCAAATTCACATCATCGATTCAGTTGGTATCACTTAATCTATGATGGAATGAAAATCGAAAATTTAACAGTGAATTAATAATATGTGATATAACTAGACATACAAAATTGTTAACATGTTCATGTGAGTACGAATATCACTTAATGTTTAGCTTGTATTTATTAAATATTGAGATTGATTCCCATATTATTATACACAATTTAATAATATTTTTGCATAATATTTTTAAACTAAATACCCAAGTTTTTTAGTGATGATAAAGTTCTGCTAGTTAATTGTATACTTTTATCTTCATTATTGCTATAAGCTAACCAATAATAAAGTAGAAATTTATAATAGTAAAGGTAAAATCAAATGGTTTTTGTAAAGGAGTCTGATAAATTCTTATGGCAAGATTATTAGTTTTCAAAGCCAATTCAAGTACAAATTGTAGGTTTTACAGATTATTGGAATTGACTTAAGTTCTCCTATAATATGTGTCATTCTGTTTCTATGGCTATCCTATCTAATACTTACGGTGTATTTTATTTTATTTGAAAATATACCTAGGTATAGTCATATTTAAATTTTCCTAGTTTTTTGGTTTTTTGATTAATGTTTTTGATATTTATCCTCAGTAGTTATGTATTCTAAAAAAATTATGTGTTTATTATAAAAAAACACCGGTTTTAATTACAATTTTAAATACCTGCCTAGTTTAAATCAAATAATTAACTTAAAATTGAATCAATTTTAAGTGCGATTAAATCTGTAAATTATTTTAAACTATAAAATATATTTTTTTTTTGAATAATAGGATTATTCAGGGTTTGAAATTTCGTATACAATTCATGTTCAAAAAATAAAAATAAAGAAACCTAAAAATAACCGTTCATATTTTATGTGAAAATTTTTGTATTTGTCTTACTACAATGGTGTGTTTATTATTTTTTTTTTTACGTTTGCTGAAACTATACATTATTGTCACGGATTTTTGTTGTTTGAAGTTTAAATGTTGACAGAATTGAATATTCTACAGTAAAATATCGATTTTCCGCAATCGAGTGTATAACCTATTTACAAATATTAAACGTAATGTAACTGAAAAAATTCAACTACTTATTACTGATTTTATAATTTTCTAAAAATAATGATGTTTGCAAAATATTTAGACTAATAATTAGTAATTTTACATTTATTTATTGACATGTAATTTTCTAGTTTGTTTTTTTTTAGTTTATGTTTGATAACATTTTTAATTTTTGTTAATAAAGTTTGAAAATATAGATAATACAAGGTTTATCATTAGTTGAATAACAATTATCATGACTTATAACTACGTATAAAAAATAATTGATAAATGATAAGTAACGTATTTTTGTTGTTAAACTTATTTAAGTACTAAGTAAAAAAAAATCATAAGCGAGAGACTTGAAACTTTTTGCAATTACCTTTAAATTATTATTTTATATTCTCCCTAATATTTTAACATGGAGTATATAAGTAAATAGTGTCAATGTCTCAAGTCTACAATTGGCATACTTCTTTTTGTATTATAATAAAACATCAAAAATAATTCAAGATAGTAAAATATATTCAAAATATAGATATTTTTTCTATTTCATTATAGTGATCATTGTTTTTTTATTTTAAGCCTAGAAAGCACATAATCAAACTTAAATTATTGAGAATGATAAAACTATTAAAGAAATTTTTTTTATAGTACGATTGAGAACATCGAGCTTAGGCCAATGTTGTATATTTTATACTATATTACAACAATATTAATCATTATAATATAACGAAGTCTATAAAAAACTTTGTGTGATAATTAATTTAAATAATAAATATACATATTTATTTTAATTGTTTATTTTTATAATTATTATTATAATATGTATGTTACTTAAAGTTATACATACAAATTTTGAATCGTTCATAAAAATAATAATACTATATTGCAATTAAACATTACAATTTACAACATTACACAATAATATTTGTTGCATAGTTACTAACTCTCTTTTCAAAAGTATGATGCTTGTGCTGAGCCTGAAACCATTTATACATTTATTACCTGTCCATTGGAAGGTAAAAAGTAAAGCTAAATTCTTTCGGATATGATTCAATTTCGTATACTCCAGAAGGAACAAAATTGATTCTGTATTAAACTTGTAATTTGCAAGATTTTTTTTTTAGTTTTTCTAATTATTTTGAAAAGTATAAAGAACTTTTTTTTTGACTCTTTCTCCCATACTACCAATTAGATCTAAACTCTACCAGAAACCATCCTCGAAGTTTAAGGTTGAATCACTTATATTAACTGATCCAAAAAGGTGATAGTCGATGATAAAAATAAAAAATACACTTCAATATAATAAAAAATAAATAGGTTATAAAAAATCACGATTAATATTTTGTTAAATCTTTATTAATTTTATTATTTATTTTATTTTGACAATAAATTACAAATAAATAGGTACCAAGCGATTTTGCGTGATTTTACTGATTATTCATTTTGACATAAACCAAAAAAGACAATTAATATTGTGGCATAATCTAGTAGGTAATAAGAATATTATTGATATGATTTGGAGTTTAATTTAATACAAATATCTACATAATTATAATAATAATTATGATGACGATGATAAAAAAAACTAATAAATTTAGATGTGTAACAATTACGCAATCAAATCGGACATAAATTTGACATTGTAAATGGATATCAAACTTCTGTAACCAGTAACCATTAAACCTGAATTAAAATTCGCTAGAGTCGCTACCCTCAACACTGCGATCTACGTTTAATAATTCCTTCCTGACTACCTAATCAGTTGAAAAGCCATGTCTAAATTCGGTTACTTTAACGATGTTAGTTATTAGAGTTATTGACGTAGGTAAGAAATAACAAGGTAAAAATACACTATTTGTTTGGGTTTTATATTTTAAATCAAGATGCAGATACTTTAACTTCAAAGTATTTAAACTTTCAAATAATTTCGTCTAAAAGTAAGTATATAAATACAAATACAAACCTCAACGTTTTCACTTTATAAACAATATTTTTTGTTTCTTTGAGGTTGGCGAATATAGTGTATAATATAGTATAACATAATGTCTATAGTGTACTTTTGTATACTATTGTTTCATATTGTGTTGTTTCATAGTATTCAAAATTTGTAAAATCAATCTCAAATTTTTTTTACTTTAACGAGTTTTAAGTTGTAAAATAAATTAGAAAAATATTAATTTAACTGAATAATAAAAAATTGCAATTAAAGTGCTTTCTTTAAACTCTAAAAGTGTTTTCTTTTCAGTGTCATTTATTAATCCTGGTACTTATACGATGGTTGGTAATAATTACAATATGTATTTTAGTTTTGAACTGATGTCTCTAGCCTAAATTATGACCAAAAGAAATCAATAGCATATTTTAGGTGGAAAGGTATGAAAAATGCAAAATTACAAATAGGTATCATTTTTTATTTCTAACTATTGGAAAAATTAATATTGATAGTGTAATGGTTTTGAACACCATTACAGTTTTCATATTTTTATAATTATAATATTACGTTTAGTATTATATACTATATATTTATCATAGACGCGCATGTCACCTTTCATTCGTTCTGTAATATCACGAAGTAAAGCCATACATAGGTATAACTATTTTGACTTGTAAACAAAATTTATGATAATCGTTCAGCCTGCTAGACATACGTCTGCCGAATTAGTCTCGTTTCACCACTTGCTCCGTGTATTGTTGCTGCCAGGTCATCGGCAAAGTAAAATAATTTATATTACATTTTGTTTTACATTTTAAATATACGTTAAATAGTACTTGGTATAATTAACTGTCTTGTCGAACATCCAAATCCTCTCGCATTCCCCCGTTTGGCACAGATCTATCACTACGGATACACAATTACACACCGTATACCAGCATGTGATAGACAACAATTTAATTGTTACCGATTGATGATCTATTGTGACAATAGTCTTTAAAAAATCAGTGTAAATCTAATATTATTAGCATATGTCAACAAACCGCATTTTTTTTAAAGCGTATTGTTGAACATATGTTTGTACTCGATCTAATAATTATAGTATTTAATATTTACAATGATTTTATTTAGAGGTAATTATTATTTTTGTTTATTTACTAACTCATAATGAAATAAAAATAAATTATTTACTTGAGAAATGCTTTGTTTCAAAATGATTTAAAAAGTATAACGTCTTATGCACAAATATTTTCCAATAATGTAAGAAAGTTACCAGTGCGTGACAGATATGAGACAATATAATGTGGAACGTATGTCATTTAAGTCGGTCGATATAACAATACTTCGAGTGTACAATACACATTTGACAGGACAGTAAGATAGCCATGTAAAAAAATACCAGTGCTTTCCTCGTTAGAAAGGGAGGTCCCTTGGAAACGTTTTTTAGTTTCATTTTTATATATAGGTATATAGATAGGATGTACATTGTACACACTCGATGTATACAGTGCAGCTGAATACGTGTTCTACCCAAATCAGTGACAAGTTTGTTCAATACTTAAAAATATATATAAGATATGTGTCCGGTTTTTTTATTTATTTATTTTTATTTCAATATAAAAAGTTGTATACATACCGTCGTACGCTTTACACGTGATTTCCAACAGCCCATTTTCTACAACGGGTGGCAATGTGGAATTCCAAACGACGTTTTTCTCGTCGTCTAAGATTTCCAGTCTGCTTGGCGGTACTATATAGAACAAATGGTCAAAAAATGTTATCAAAGAACCTTTTACGTATATTAAAGTATTTTTTTTTAAAAACAAGAAAGGTTATTATAGTTAGAAAATAAAATATTATACATTAATACATTATTTGCTCTGGTTTTTATTATTACGATGTTATCGTTTTTTTATAAGCTACAAATTGTAACGAATTATTTAATGATGTATTGTTGTATAGATGTATATTGTGGATGTTTGAAGAACTGAAAATAATTTTACTCGATAGTAGAATATTAAATTATAGTATTCTATATCACAATGTATAATATTACTTAATATTAATTAATTTAAGGCTCAGATGTTTATATATTTGCATGTCATCCGTTTATTAGTCATTACCATATTCTAGATAGGCATCTATTTCAGATAGCAATGTGTTAGGTAAGTACAGTCGATACTGTAGGCGACATCATAAATAAAAGATGTCATCAATTTATAAAATATTT
This sequence comes from Myzus persicae, assembly GCF_001856785.1. Lineage (NCBI taxonomy): Eukaryota > Metazoa > Arthropoda > Insecta > Hemiptera > Aphididae > Myzus > Myzus persicae. The sequence continues at coordinate 467,421 of NW_019104078.1, read as the reverse complement.
CTTCACGTTTTCAGTTTTAAAAAGAAGAGTGCATACTTATAAAGTTATAACTTTATCTTTTTTAAGTGCAAATTTAAGACCTTTTTCCGCAATTAAGAGGACGCCCACACATCCATAAATTGTTGTTAAAAAATGTTTCGGGTGAAAAATAACCACTCAGGGAACAGTCATACATGATAAAGACGACAATATTTCCTGTACCATAGGGTTTTTATTTTTTTTTTGTATTATAAATTCAAAAAAGTGATTATTATTTTAAAATACTTTATTTTTTAGTTTTTAAATGTAAATAATCGTATTTGTATTTATGATACCAAACAAATAAAAATGCTATTAGACAATATTTTCTTTTGTATCATGTGTTCTCACTGGAGTCTGAAACTTTGAATAGTTCTTGTTCACGAAAAAATGTTTTTTTATAACTTTGCAAATCGTAATTCAAACAATGGTACTTACTTGGGTGTCATAGTATTGTAAACAATAATCAAAAAAAGTATTTAGGTGTTATTAGGAAACAATTTATGTACTATTTATTTTTTTGTTATCAATTAGTCAATATATCCTATTAACTTCGGTAGGATAATATAATTACTCTAGGTATATATTTACTTTAAATATAAGTAAAGCTTTGTTTGCAGATTTTAACAACTAAATTTCAATTATTTACTAAAAAAAATTTGTATTTTTATATAAAAACATGTTTATTGTTATATATTTTTATTCATTTTTAGCAATATCTAACGGGTATTGATTAACTTATAAGTAACTGTGAATATATTTTAATTTAAAATAATTATTAACTTAAACACATTTATAATTTAGAGGCTATTATGATTTAAGTTAAAATTAAATTATCATACACTTATCATTGTATTAATTATTGCATATACAATTAATGTATTACATTAATTTAAACGTGAGTTACTTAAAATTAGTACCTATCAGTCATATTAGCAACAGCATCTGATATATTATGTAAAACGAAAGATTTTGGGCGGTGATCACAAATCCACAACAATTTACAATCAATATTGTTTTACCACAGTTCCAAATACTTTTAATTGAAGTCCAGTGAAAAGGGAATTTTTAGGAAAGTATTCAATATTATGTTTAAAATAGTATTTAAAATATGTTCAAATAATTGTCCGTGGAGATCGTATTTAATACTTAAAAAAATATTAAAATATTAATAGTTAAATAAAACAAAATACTGCATGGGACCACTTATAAGTTAATTTAAATTAGTATTCAAATATTTAATAATTTAATGTTTAAAATTAATTATTAAGTAGTTAAGTTTTGTTGTTAAGTTTAAGATATCAGTTAATTGCTGAGCTAACTATTGGCTGAAGCTAACAAAAAAAAAAAAAATTATATTTAAGATTTAAATTTACTCAAAGTTTTCTAAATACTATTGAAAATATACGATGTATTTTTAATAATTTATTAATGTTATCTAACGTTTTTACCTTTTTTTATAAATACATAATTAATAAATCGTGACTTTTTATTACCAATTTTATTCGAAATTTCAAGATTTAAGTACCTTAAAGTCTATTACAAGAATTTTGTGTTACTGTTTTTAAATTCAAATGGTTATCTCCTAGTTTTAGTTCAGAACTATTTTAAACTAATTGTTATTATTATTGTTATACATTTTTATAAGCAGGCAATTTTTTAAAGTTAAAAATGAACGTTCTTGAAAAATAGTTGAGTTAATACAAATATTTTTTTGTTGGTAATGTGAGGTCAATGCAAAATATTTTTTTTATAAAAAGATCTATTCTCCCTTTTATATTGTTTAGTTATGGCAGCATACTTTTTTAGATTTATTTTTCAAAATATTTGTTTTTATATTTCTCTTTAATTTTTTGAATAAGTGTAAGATCAGTTATAAGTTGCTTGCTATGTCGTTTAGCGTGGAGTGATTGTGAGTACGCACCGCCCGTAGACACCAGTTCCCAGATGGGTGACCACCCAAGTTTTTAGTGGTAAAAACCTTGTCACACTTACACGAGTTTAAAATCAACCGTATACCGACCCCAAAAAAACCATAACCTCTATAATAATTAATTACCATAGTTGCCGGGCTTATAATTTATAAGTACTAGGCTACTCGTAAGACTCTGAGACTCTAAGAACCTGTAGACTGAGTAATTAAAATGTTCAATTTTTGGTGTTGTGTAGATTTATATTTTGTATAATTAAATCAATTTTGTATCAAATTTATCCGATCCTAAAAACCAAATCATACCTAAAGCTTATCACATGGGAAGTACACAATATTTACACAATATTGATATGATATTATAGGTATTTATGTACAGAATAGTCAAAGAAAAATCATTAAAAACTAAAAAGCCGGATAGATAAATATGATAAAAAATAGTAAAATACCCGTTCGAAAATTGATTAAAAATCAATTTTGAATTTAAGAACCTATATAAATTCTCAGAAAAAAATATTTCTTCTGGATATAAAATTTTAAATGTTTGCTATCATTCAAAAAAGTTAAAGGCTACAAAATTATAACAATAAAGAATAATCATAAAAAGTTCATGTTTTTGTTTTAATGTTTTGTAATAACTTCGATCAAACGTTTATTATGTGAAATAAATAAATTACCTCAAGTTTTTTACTTCCTACATATTTTATAACTTATTTCACTTTTTTATTGAAACAAATTAATTTCTTTTCACAAACGATACGAGACAGTTTTTACCTACACAGATTAGATAGTATAAATTGTTTTAACAAAATGTAGTTTAATTCAGGCATTCAGAAGTATACTTGAATTCTTATTTGACTTTATTTTTTTTTTTTTGTCGTCACCAGTCTACGCCGATAAAGCATAATTTAAGCATATAGAAGAATCTCACCGCAGCCACCGTACAGAGTGAACTTTAATTATAGCAAAGGGGCAAGACGGCAGCGAAAGCCGTCACTTCATTTCACACATCAGACGCTAACCACGGTTTCCATAAAGAAACCACTAAAATGATTAAAAAGGTGGTATCACCATTTTATAATAATATAATTTATATTACCTACAATTTTTTTAAACTAACTAATTGATCTAGAAACATACAACCGTTTCCGGTAATCTATAGTGTGTTCCTCTATCATTACAATTATTTGAATACATATTTGGTTTTAATATTTTATCAATATTTTGTATTATTGCTTCAGCGGCGTTTATTATATACTTTATTTTATTTATTCTCGACGAGTGATCTGTCCGATGTTTACATTATATAGTAGGTGGGTGCCTACGCATGTATTCATAACATAATATGTTGTGTGGTGTTGGTGTAATATTATAAATTATACTGCAGTTCATTTAATATTAGTTTAAACCAAATTTTGTTGATTTATTATTAGTATAAGTAACCTATTAGCATATTTATTATTAGCGTAAATACATGACATAACAAATAGTATAACAACCCTAGAAATCTCTTCAATTAGTCTGTGTAGTGTGTAGTTATATTTTGTTTTAATTGGATTTACCTACAATATTGTTAAGACTTATCGGCAATTGTATCGTTTTTTATTTTCTACTTCTTTGATACTAATGTTAAGGTTAAACGAAAAACTGGTACGGTCTACAATAGTCAAGTTTCCCAAACTTTTATGAAAAAAAGGAATAAAATATCAACGATTATTTTTAAATTTATTTTACCGACGATTGATGGAAAACTACGAGTGACAGCTATGTAATTTTATGATTGTATGTGTACAGAGGATACAGCTGTAACTGTTTTAAATTTTTCTTCGTTAAAACTAATTATTCGAAATTACCACCATAGATATTTACCTAGAGAACCAATAAATTCTGATTTCAATATCTCTGAAGAGCGGAAAACTATAATGGGGGCTAAACCTAGGTCATTCATGATATTTGACAGTGAGCAACCTGATTCAAACATTTTGATATTTGCTTCTGACTTTGCCATTAATATGACGTATTCTAACAAAATCTGAATCATGGTTTATGAATGATACATTAAAAGTTTTCATCTAATATGTTTCGACAATTTTACGTGAAATGAGGAGAGTATTGTGTGTACGCGTTTTTATCAAATAACTCAAAAAATCGTGTAAAATTGTTTTACAACAAGTTATCATTAAATGCATACTCCATACAAGTTTTTCGACATCCAAAACTAAAATATAGAATTATGGATTTCAAAATCGCTGCTACGAGTGCAATAAATGATAACAACAAATGTTGTGTGAAAAAAATACTTTGCAAGACAAACTACACAACGAATGAGAGAGCTTCTTAAAAATTATTATTAATATAAATTATATTATATTATATTTATTGTACCTATATTTTATGTTTATTTTATCTGCCGGCTACTTTGTATGCACTTATTTGTGTGTTTTATTCATTTTTACATTATTTTTTTGTTTTAAGTATTATTTTAATTTAACTTGTTGACGCTGGTGATTTATCAAAATTATATTATACACATTGTAAATATTTTAGGACCCCTGACAATTGAATTTCGAACAGTACCAGTTTTCCGGATTTTTTTCTTTTGTTATAAATTGTATGGACTGTACTAATATTCCGAGCAATCAATGTTAGGTATCTAGTATCTACCTATCATATACCTAATTACATATTTACCTACAATTTGGTGATTTATAAGTAGCACATAATATGTGCAAGATAATTGTTTTATATCTATAGTAATTTTAAAAGTAAATACTTTTAACTTTAAATTTTCCATTTTATTTTATTTGTATTAATTGATCAACATTCTGGACAATTTATACGAAACAATTGATCTATTTTCCAACCCTCTCAACATAATTTATACAAAAATTGAAATGTACAGTGTTAAATTATGTAAAAATTTAATATTTATGTAAGCTAATAGTAGTTGTAGTTGATTCTAAAAATTAAAAATAAATAAAATAGGTAGTTTATAAATTAATAATATTATTATTAACTATGTTAGAAAATTTTTCGAATAAGGTATAAAATGAGTGATTTAAGTTATTTTTACAACATAAATAACAGATTCAACATTCAAATTTATGAAAGGTGTGCGATCGATTTATTATAGAATTTAATTATTTAGTTGTAATACTAGGTATAATTACAGTTTATAGGTAATCTTAATTTTGGGAGAACGCTAATTTTCTACAATAATATTAGGTACATACCTAGGTGAATAATATGTGTACTAAGCAATAAATATATTTATTTAACTGAAGTGTATAAATTATGTATAAATGGCTGGCTCTACATTTTCATAGTGAGCACGTCACTGTTCATTCGTAAAGTATTAACGCTAGTAATATACACGAAATATTGTGTATGTTTTCTTTGTTATCAGTAATATAGAGATTAAAATTCTCTTGAATGATTTATTCATCACTCTCGTGAACAACATGCGACATCCATGTAAATTACAAAAAAATTTGTTTAGCTTAATGTATGAGAATTTGGGTTTCCTTGAAGTCTTGAATATATTCAAATTACACGTCATATAACATAATATTATAAATACTTGTTATAGTATTTAATAAAAAATAATAGTGGTGCAATCAAGGGAAGTGTTTTTATTGTCTGGCCGTTATATTCACTATTTAGTGATGAGCGGCCAAAAATATAAAAGTCGATTGCCTGTTTTTAAAGTACCAACCTATACATAAAACACTTGTTTTTTTAATAATACAATGTATATATTTTACTCAAGTACCTATACATATTATATTATTATTTCAAATTATATGTTACTGAATGGCACCTAAATTTATTCTTCTTCTCGTTTTTAATTATGTGACGGTTAAAAATGTTTGAATCATAATAATAAGTTATACTTTTAGAATAAATTTCGGTAACATCCATGATAGTTATTTGAGTGAAATATTTTTCACCAAATTAATCGATTGGATTATGTTGCCATTTAAATAATATTGTATTTAACCTAACCTACGATTATAATATGCTGTGTACGTGCACCATGATTTGAACAAGAAAAAAATAATTTGAGTGAAAAATACCATAGGGAGATTTGAGATTTTTAATGAGAATATCAAGAAAGGTATTATTTTTAATTTTTAATATGCATATTGTTTCTAAAATTTTTCATATTCTAACTTAACCTAATAATAAAGTCAAAAGAGAAAAATTTTTTCTTTCATAATATGGATAATATGTAAGCATAATATTATAATATTATCTTATCTAGTCTACAGAATAATCTTTTCTTTGAAAAAATCGTACCTCGTAGAGCTTTTATGAACAACTGGTAATTATAATAATTACTAAATATATCAATAGATAATCAGTTACGTTCACTTAAGTTACCTAACTTGGTTCCATTTGTAACATACCTACCCAAGGATAAAGAATTACGATGAAACTCTATTGTTCAAGGTCAAAAATCGTAAAAAACAATGTACAATATACAATTTAATTCAACGGTATAGAAATAGCAGAAGCAATAATTTTTGTAAGAAATAAAATTGAATGATCAAACGTGACACGAGAAAAATAATGTGTAAGTAATATAGGTAGGTATGAACACAGGATACAATATCATGATGGAGTACGCAGGTCAATTAAATTTAACCACTCAGTGTTTCAGTCTGTTAAAATTATTTATTTAACTGCAGCTGTCAGCTGCGAATGCGGTAAATACTTACCTATAATATCGAGTAAAATAAAATTGTTTCGCGTCGGAGAATACTCAAAATCCTCTCGGCATCTGTACTGACCCCCGTCAGATGTACGGACGTTCTCAATTATTAAAACATCGAATCCTTTGCTTTCTGTGTAATAAATTCTATCTTCCATGGAATGATCCGACCAATGTTTGCTGGTTGTGTGCTCTCGTTGATCAATGCTGTTTAAAAAGTATACACAGTGCATATTACTATCAATTTAATTTTACAAAACTACTTTTTTCATTAACTATGAGGCATTGTTTTTTTTCGATTAATTACATATTAATTTAATAACCATTAAAATACTTATTGATTTAATACTTATAACTTTAAATATTAATCAATTCATATCCTCAGTAATTAAAATGACTGCCATAATTTCAGCTGTAGGTACATAAAAACACTGCACACTGTTCAAAATTAATCTTAAGATTAAGACGTCAATGGCTCTGATTTGCAATGAGAAATGACGAGCATATTCCTATAACGTCTTATATAGCTATGGCTGTAGCATTCGCACATTATGAGTGACGTATATGTTATATAGATAACTATTATGAAGAAAATCAAGAACACAACATGCGTACATAATCTTGAGATTAGTCTGAAGAAATAATGTTTATAGAGTTACACGCTATACACGCTTGAATTATTTATTTTTAACATCTGTGAACTTGTATTTTATTATTTTCTACTTAATAGATAAATAATTTGGGATGAACTCGTTATTTCAAAATTGCAATTATTCTAATACAAATTCACATTTCAAGCACATTATAATATTTAATAGGTCTGGCCGGTAGGTAATAAATAATGATAAAGCTCATGGTAGTTATATTTAGCGCTTATTGGTCTACAGTTATGATAATAATATCAAACTCTCACAATTATTACTGCACCTACCTATTATAATACCTACTAGTATATAATTTATTACATAGTTATTAAACGGTTTTTTTAAATTTATCGATATGCATTTTTTTTTTTTTGAGTGAAATACATGATTATACAACGTAGGAATATGAAATAAATAACAAGGATACATATTTTACAATAGCTTATATTAAATTAAATTGTCCAGTCCTGTTTCTCAGAGAAACAAGAATGTTTTGACTTCCTATAGGAAATTACGGTTCAAGGGTTTCAATCATGCCGTTGGATGTTTTGTTTTTGTTTTTGCTTCACAGTAGGTGTCACATTCGGTGAGTGAGTATTTTATTGAAAATAGGGTGCTTTTTACTCTATATTATTAAAACTCTTGTACACTTTATTGAATTGTTGTAATTTTATGTAAAATTTCTTACTTGATGATGGTTTAATCTAAGTCGAGGGATAAATTGAAATGTCTTTAGTTATTTTTAATTATGTATCTTGGATAAATATGGGCATTCTATAGTTAGTTAATCATAGTTGGGACTAAGATAATTAGGACTAACTCTAATTGACTAGTTGTATTTACTAACAATCTTGTGATAGAAACATACATATTACAATAAGAAAGTATTCTTAAATTTGTGATACAACCCTTAAAAGAGTAATTATCCTATTTTGGTATTGAGTTAGATAAATTCACTTACGACGGTGGAGTCAGGTGCTACTTATAATTGGATAAAATGTTATGATATGTTTTTTTATCAGTATTACATAACTTAAGTAATTTAAACACCTGTTCTTTTTTAAAATAATTTTAATAATCTTCAATTTCTTAAAAAGTTTTGACGCATCTCAATATATACTTTTTTTTCAAATTACAACCACAATTTCCAATGTAAATTGTTAAACATAATGTATGTTTTAGATTCTGAGCAGAGTGATGAATATATTGACTTTACAATGATGTGTGTTTTTATATTTATTTATTTATTTTTTTTTTTTTGTGTCTGTCATCACGGTTTCTTGCAGTTAAAATGCTTCGATTTTCTTAAATAGCAGCGTTTCTGGTAGGAAAGTGAGGTGCATTCGGGAGGTCAAAATTTAAAATTCTCAATAGTTTTCAAAAGCAACTGGAAAAACAAACAAAACAATTGAGGAAAAACGGGAATTTTTAGATTATCGAAAAAATCGATTTTGGTTTTAGTGTAACTATCAACAGCTCAAAAATGACCGTAGATACATTACATTTTTACTGAATATTTGTGTAAGCATTTTCTAAACACCATAACATTTTCAAAAGATTTTGATTCATATCTAACTATTTATAGGTATATACAATTTTCGATTATTATTTGTTTTTTTTAAACCCAAGTCGATTAAAATATTTTCGCTCTGTCAAAAAACTTGAAAATGTAATACAAGGTTCTTTGTAAGCTGTTGTTAATGGACATTTAAAAACAGTTGAGCGTAAATCCACAATATTTTTTTATGAGTGTTTAAACTTAGAATTTTGACAAAATTCGTAAAAATCATGAAAATCAGCAAATTATATTTAATGGGAAATTCACAAACATTTTTTATTTATATCTAAGATTTAAAAATTGTATTCGAGATTTCTTATAAGTTTACCTACCTTTATCAAAAAAAAATTTCTACTGGAAAGTCAAATTAAATTTTTATGATCGTTTGAAGTTGAAATTTTAACATTGGATATTCACTCGATTTCTATTGTAGCGATTTATTTTATTTTGTTGTAATTCAACGAATTACTGTAGACACTTGAAATTTACACTAAATATTGATATCATCAATTCATATACTTGACAAAATTTTTAAAATATTCTGACTCGTTTTAGGCTGTTGACGGACATTTCCATTTTCCTTTTTTTTTTCTATAAATGTCAATAAAATTGTATTGATTGGGTCAAAAAGCATGAAAATTTAAGACTCATGATAACTTGTTACAATAGAAATTGAAAAATATCAAAAATACTTAGACAAGATTTTTTTTTATAAGCATTAAAGTTCAATTTTTGACAATATTTATCAAGTTGAAAATTGAAAATGATTTTGTAGTTAAAAAAGTATAACATTTTCAATTCTTATAGCTAAGGATTGATAATTTAAAACAAAGTTCCATTTAAGCATTTTTTTCCATGACTAAGAAATCTAAAAAATATATGAATATAGTTATTTTTACAGACATTTTAAGTTTAAATTTGGACAAAATTGCATATTAACACAAAGAATTATGGTCATCATTTTGTTGTAATTCGGTTCCAAAACTGCCCAATTTTACATAGGTATATTTAATATTTTTCCAGCATCACTGATAATTTAAGAATAATATTAATTCAACTTACCGGCTACCATATTAATAATAAGTAATAACAATATAAAATATCCTAAACTGATATTCCGTCTCCGCTCAGAATCGTTTTTCGTAGACAATGATTTGATATCATCGAATTCAAATTTAATGCCATCCAATACAGTGACCTCTTAGACACCTAATATACAGCAGAGTGACATCCATGCACTCACTTTTTTTAATGTTTATGTACCTACATGCTTGATTTTAAATTTGAAGTAGTAGTTTCTAAATTATTAAGCTTTATGTAACTACTATTTATACCTGCTTTATGTACTTTATGTACTAAGGATAATATTTCACTGTGATAAATCTTAAGAAATATGAACCATGATTATTTGAAGATTATGGTAAGTACTAGATCAAATATTACCTACCTACATCTATTTTATGTTTGGTGTAGGTAAAACCAAAATTAAGGATTATTCTCTCTATGAATGTTACTCTGTATAATGTATGCATTTATGTACAATAATAACAATGCCCTAAAATACTAAATTTATAAATTCGTTGAAACTAGTCGAGTACCTAACACTCAGAAGTTGAACCATTTTCTGGTTTCTATTTAATTGGTTATACAAGTATTTTATCAAGAATTGCTTACCTATAGATTGGATAATCTTGTCCTCTATACCAAATTATTAAAATCGGCGATTCTGTTGAACTGTTGATAGTTTGAACGTTACATGGTAGTTCAGCCTTATCTCCCAATACTGCATCAATATGTCTAACATTGTCTGCAATAATCAAATGACACGAAAGTATTAAACTCTATTTCATAAATATAACTATATAAGTAAAATATAGGACTATATTAATAAACTTTATACCGTTAATATTATAATATTAAAGGTCGGTGTGATTAAAAGTTATTTTTTTAAGCTTGATAATAATTCTGAAACTTATAGATTTAAATCTGTAAATTATATGTCACAAACTATACGATGGAATGTACATCAATATCTAAGACAGTCTAACTTGGTCAGCTTGAGGCTGGAGAGGCTAAAAAAAAATTTGATGTTGTTTGTCCAAGAAATTAAAAAAAAACAAAGCACAAAATTTTAATTTAAAATAAAAGTTATTTATATACATATAACGTGTCTTAATTTCGATACTACGAATAAAAACACAAAACATCAAATCTTATGAATATGTCTCGTTGGAACGTACCGGAGCTAAGCTCCCACGTATATATTATATATATATATGTGAATGGATAAGTCGTTAATAAGTAGTGAACTTATTAGTTGAACCACTTAGGTATCAGTAATGACTTTAAATTCGATAGTAAATTAATAACCACGTATTACTGAATCAATACAATTTAAACTTTGAGATATTCACAAAATATTCGAATTATACACATTTTTTACGTAGTTTAAATAGGACATTTTAGGAACCATAAAATAAGCTTTAGATATCGACGATTTTGAGTTCGTTTGATTTAATCGAATTCCATTGTAATTAATATACAAACAAAATGCATGTGAGTTCTCTTAGATAATTATTATGGGAAAATCTGCTCAAAAATTGAAAAGCATTAGGTAATAATCAACGAAGTCTCATCATCTCAGTTTTCTACAAAATCAACTTAAATTCAAAGATACCTTACACTATTAAAATCAGAACAATGAAACAGAACATGGAGCCATAACCAATTAGAATAATAATTACTCTTCAAACAAGTTCAGAAATTTAAAAACGAGCATTAAAAATGGAAATCTCCCTGACATTAAAATGAGTGACGAAGTAATTACCAAATGAATGACTATATAGGACACTCGTATCTAACACACACCTAACTAATAAGCAAATAACCTACTCCAGTTTGAAACGTATGTAAAGAAAATCTGTTAGTCAATCGCATAATTATCAACTACACTAATAGCAACGACAAATTTTCAATAATTCCAAAAAATAAGTGTTTTTGCAAAATAAAATTAATCCAAAAAATGTTAGAATAGTGAATAATTTTGTCATTAGACTTAAAATTAATATACTTGCGAAAGTAGGCTGATAACCATTAGCTAAGAAACTAAACAACTATTTCTTTAACTAATTAATTTTTACTAAGCTTAAACTAATACTTAGGTAACAAATAATATGTTGGTATCATATATTTTATTAACATACAATTATTTATTATGATATTTATTTATCATATATATTTCATGTATTATGTAAAACATATTGAAATTGAATTGTCAAACTTGTAGTGATCTTAATTATTATTATTTTCAAATCTGATGTCTGATATACGTATATTTTAAAATGCATAAGATAATGCCTTTTGTAATTTATCAAATTAGTGAGGTTCATTCATAACTTTTTTAAATTAAATTTAAAAAAATAGTTATCTCACGAGTAGAAATATACGTGCCAGTTTCTATTTTATATAATTGAAATATTGAATAAAACACTATATAGTTCAACTAAAAACCATGATAATAATAATATATGGTGGATAAATACTGAATTTATATATATTGCTAGTAATCAGTATAACACAAACTAAAATTGTAGTCTTAATAGTTGTTGATATGTTCTAGGCATTATAATATTTTTATCGAAATTCCCAATATTCTTTAAATCATTTAAAGGTTTAAGATAGGATGGAGGAGCCATGGCCCATTCAGCTGTGTTAGCTTTGTACAGTGGTCTTGAAGACCATTATGCATTAGGTAAATTACGTCGGATAGTGGGCAATACAGAACGTATTAACCATCCGCTTTTTCCTTCATTATTGTGCTCAGTTTATGAAAACATTGGTACCTACTTATATAATAATACCGTATTTAATAATTTTAAATGTTTGTCTATTGACTATCGTCATAATGTTATAGATAGAAGTCCTAGAAATACCATTGACTTCTAATCAAGAGGTGGCATGGCATCGGCGTCGGAATGAATTGGAAGAGAGGGCTCGTATTGATCTGTTTCGCTGATTAAGGAACTTTAAAAAGAACATGGTAAGGTTGATGCAGATATCGAAGCAATTCTTTGAGGAGCTCCGAAGAAAAGGCCAACAAATCTTCAGCAAAAACGTGAATAGCGCTTGAAGACTGCGTTTAACAATCGTGAAGATGAAATACGTCTAGAGTATCTTCGAGGTATTGCCCACAACCTAACCATATAATGTACACTCTACAATCGCATACATTTATACATTGTTTTTAGTCTTTTCAGTATTTTTTTACTTTACTACTTTTTATTTCTTTTTCTTTTTTTTTTTTGAATTTAAATTTATTATATTTAACGAACATTATTATTATTATCATTATACTATACACAATATTATATTTAAAAAAAAATGCATTATTAATATAGTCAATATCATACATTATGTGTAGATTTTTAAAATAAAAATATAAATTAAAAGTGAATTTAAGTATCTTGTCGGTATTTTAGTTGTCGGTCGATTGTCCACGTTCCGTTAGCTCGTTAGCCCATAGTTACGTATGGCATAAGACTTACGAGCTACGAAATAAAAGCATAATATGTATATTATAATTTAATACATTTTATAAACGAATTTATAGGTTTATTATTTACGTTTCTGAATCATATTCGTATTGATTCGTAATAAATAACAACTTTATACTTTGTGTTTTTAAGTCAACCGAAAGTATCTAACACCTTATCGAACGGCTTGCTGTTAGGCCGAGTTTACGTAACATAATTAATACCTAACATAAAAATTCTTTATATCAATAACTAATGATATTGTTTTTTCATAAATTAATAATATGTATTCAATATTGCTCTGAAAAATGTTGTTTATTGCGAAGTTAGTTTGATGAAAATATAATAATTAATAATATACCATATTTACTACTTGTATTTAATTTACATTATTAATCATTACCAATATAATGAGTTTTCAAAGTGTTTTCACAATATTCCATATATTTTATGTTATTATAAGTTATAACAATGTTGTTTAATGTTTTAAATGAATATAATATTTATTATCAATTATTATAACTAAAAATAATGTTGGAATATCGTTGTATTAAGTGAAAGAAAAAATTCTTCTTTGATTAGTTCATATATTTTTATTGTTAGGTATTTTATTGGATATACCTAATTATTTCGGTTGGATGGGATGTGTAAACAATTTAAAAGTCTTATACAATTCATTTTTATCTTGTGGATATGGTTTGATTATTGATTAACATAATAACTATTAATATATAGTCTTAATTTCGTAAATAATATGTGGTGCCAATCAAAGACACACAAACATTGAGTTTGAGATTTTTTTTTTTTTGGTGGGGGGGGGATAAAGCCCTGCTTTAATAGTATTGAATAAGCAATTAGCTCAAAACCACATTTAGAAAATGATTGGGGGGGGGGGGGCTATGTACAGTTTTAGGGGCTTAATCTCTAAAAATATTATTTATGCATGTGGCTGTAATTTTAAATGAATACAAATATTAAATATATAATAATATGGGTTCATATACTAATACGGGTTAATATACTAATATATTTATTACACAAGTTGAATACTTGTTAACAGCACATTTTTATTGCCACTCAATTTTAGTTATTCAATGGCTTATAATTTATAGCTATTTTGAAGTTTGAACAAGAAATCATGAGTATACATGGTGCAGTATTATTCCATGATGCATTTTCCTTGGTTTCTCACCTAATAGTGAGTATTTTATGAGCTTATGTAAACTGACTGTATACATTTTTATTTTATTAAATTTAGTACCTAAATTTTCTTACAACAGATGACTAAAATGAAAAGTAATATACAAAAACATGCAATACAATGATATTATCGGCGAATCTTAAACAAAAGACTTTAATACGGCGAGAGGGAAACACTGCATAACCAACAATTATTAAAACTTTTATTAACTCATTAAATATATTAATTAACAATTTGTATAGTTTATTCTTTAACTATTTAAATTCACTTATTTGTTTTTAGAATTGAATATTGATTTTTAAATTATTCAAACTTTGTCATGCAATGTAGCTACATACCTCTTTTTCACCTATCACACTAACATTTATAAATGTATAATACTCATATCTCTATTCTCTAACATACTAGTCGTTTAAAAACAAAATATATCATATTTTCTTCGACCATTCATTATGTATTAATTCAATTACAATAGCTGAAAATCAATACCGACAACCACATAATGACATGAATAGATTCATGGTATAGATTAATGTTTCTAAATGTTTCAAACATTTAATTGTGTTTAAAGAATAAAATAATATATACGTTATGCCGAAAAGTTTTGTTTCTATAATTAATATTTTTTAAATTACAAAAACATAACTAAAACCATTATAATAAAAATAGTTATTTTTTGTTAAATATCCAATTTGAACTTTCAAAAACGTCACAACAATAAAATTACCTAATGCTCCTCCATTATATTATATCTCTATCTATACAATTCATTCTGGTCTCAATTTGATAGCCTTGCATAAAGAAGCTAAACTACTTTACAAACGCTTCTACAATTGTCTAATCTCCCCCCTAATCCACTTGTCAAAAATCTCGCAGTCCCCACAATTCCCCGTAATCTTCCAAGACATCTCAAATGTAAATGGTGCCGTGAGCCACTTAATGCATTATATTAATACCAATTACAAATTAAAAATATTATAGTTTTCTAGAAATGTTTAATTTCTTATCTGAATCGCATATATATACTGTATTTATTGTTTGCCTTTTAGGTGTATATTGTATATTTCTTGAAAAAATAAATAGATTTCCAATTTTGTAAATATTTTAACTTCAAATGTCTACAAACAAAATCGAGCTCTAGTATATTTGTTATTTTTTTAATGCTTTGAGGAAGAACCGTGTATTAACATTTTCAAGCTTTTTGACTTTTAATATATTAATAAATAGATTTAAAAAGCTAAAATATTTTGAAAATTATTTTATAACTGGAAACTACTAATTTAAATATTTTGTAAACATTTCAAGTGCATGGGGTTATTTTATAGTTATTTATGAATCAAAACATAAAAATGAAATCAATTTCTTCAAAAATTGTTGTTATAAGTATTGTTTGAATATTCTCGTGTTTGAGCTGTTTTTTTTTTAGTTCTTCTCAATTATTAAGAAAAGTGCTTAGAATTGAATTGGAAGACTCAAAGCACTAATTAGGTCATGTTCGTTACCAATGACATTCCTGAATTCTGAAGATTGAAGCGAATTTTCTGTATATTCAGACACACGCACACAAAACTGTCATATTATACAACTTGCTCTCCAATAATTTCTTCGCTCTAATAAGAATCTAAAATAGAAATTATTTAGGAACTACTTATCTTTAAAGAACCGTTATGTATGTTATCCTTGAGATAGCTGGATAATAATTACTAAATTCCAAGATTATAATAGTTTTTTTCTAAACATGTCGTTGAGTTATTTTTAAATTGCACTTTTAGAACTCACTTTATAATTACCTATATTATAAGTACTACTGTTAGAACATTCAACAATATCAAACAAAATTTTCAATATTATCTAAATGCACATAAGTCTAAATTATTTATTAAATATGCACTAATAAATTGTATTTTGTATTGATACAAACAATTGCTAGAGTTTCAGAAAATAACATAACATGAGAATTATTATTACATTGTTATTGTTTGGTAATATAAATATTCAAACATTACAATTTATTACTAACATAACTTTTCCCATTAATAGAAGTCTCAAAAATACTGAAGGCATCTACACCTTGAAATTCATGTCTGCGTACATCCATCATGTAAATAAATATTTTATTTTATAATAGATACGTAATGTCTAATGATTATAATAATATGTATTCAAATCCAGTGGCGTACCCAAGATTTTTCTATTGAGGGGGGGGGGGCTAAAAGTAAATCAGCATTTGATATCCGTTACCTTATACTCAACTGTTATTACTTTATCCCTACTAAACTAATAACCTCTACAAGTATTTAATACACAAAATGTTTTCAAAAATATAATGATTTGTACTCCGGTTTATATTATTATTAAATACGATTTATATTATATCAGGGCCAATGATGGGGGGGGGGGGTGAATCCTTTCATCCCAATGGGTGTCCACTATTAAAATATTTAAATATCCAAACTATTAAATTCACAACACTAATATGTATCTGAATATTATGGTAACATTATTATTAAAAATATCAAAATCATTAAGCAAGAACAACTTTGTGCCTTTTTGCGAACGATGAACCAATTAAGTGAAATATTAAAGTATTGCAATCTTATATATCTAATGCTTTTTAAAAACATTTTCTGTTCATATGAAAATATAATTAGCTGAATATATTTATTAAAATTGTTTATGTTTATTTACTCTCTTTGATTGGTTTAGTATTCTGGATCAAATCAATAGATTTTCAATTAAACATCATACGATTACATATTGTGATGAATACTTTTCTCATTATGTATTTTAATTTTTCTGTCAAAGGTACATATCTATTTTTCTTCTGGGCACCATGCCACCAATTCATATTTATTTTTATTCCATCAACCTCTTCTCCGACGTTCCACTCTCTCATCAAATACAAAACGTCAAGGACTCTTCTACGACATCGTTTATTTTTAACGCACACTTCATAAGAAATGTTAATTAATATTGTACGTACGAGCTGTAATTTATGTTTTGTGTTTGGGCTCTCACCCATTTGATTAACGTATAATAAATACATATACGTAAGTACTATTTATCGACAATAATAAAATAGTAATAACTAATTAGTGATAGGTAAGTAAATATCAATTTACGTATGTAAAAAAAAGGTAAAAAGAATTGATTATGAAATAACTCATTAAAGATTTTTGTTTTTTATTTTTATAATTGGACTTAATACATATAAGTATATAAATTTAAAACTATATATAATAACGAATATACATGTGGGGCCCGAGTACTAAGTATATGAATGTCATTATAAAAAAATAACCAATATTTTTATCGTTTATGCCAATACCATCACAAAATGAATAGGCGCTGTATAACATACAAAATAAGGAATTAGTCATTGTTCACACATAGTACCAGTCATTGTTTTGATTCGAGTGTTTTGAAAATACAGTAATATAATGTTCTTGTACATAATTGTCTAGAATATTGGGCATAATGAATAAATTACAATGCACCTAATTAATATATACCTGTATGACAAACTAATAAATATAACTGATTAGTAGGTGCCTACATAATATGTGACATTATTGACATTTTTAAAACTCAAACGTTACAAACTATTGAAAGTTATTCTAGACGCTGTAATAGAATATTTCAATACCTATTATTAAATAATAATGTGAAATCAAATGTTTAAGCTTATAAAAATATGTTCATTGTGGGTTTATGTAAGCCCTTAAAAAATTGAACTGTTGAATTAGGATTCATGCAATGTATGTTTTCTAATACATATTAATTGTATTTAAATTATTTTATTTGTATTTTTTTTTTCGTTGCTTGGCGACACTATAGTACTTTAGTTCACACACACTTTTTAAACACGAAACTACCCTAAAAATGTAAATTGAGGAACAGGACACTTCAGGAATTAAAATCTAATAGAGATTAACGAGACAATTTTATTATATTACAGTGAACTATGTTACATTTAAAAATCAGATACCTATTAAAATTATTCCTGATGATATAAATATTGGATAAAATCTTTAGTGATTTTAATTATAAGTATTCAATTCACATCAAATAAGTTGCATTGCATAAGACTTTAATTTAATAGAAGTATTTCTTTTATAATAAAGAATATTATATATACTGTTGTAAAAAAATAACTACTCTTCTGCAGTTCTGCTATAGAGTATACGTATTTAAAAATATTGTTACATCCATACTTAACTGTGTTGATATGCATACGTGGTTAATATTTGGATTTAATTTTTGATATTACGTGATGAAATAATTTAAAACTATTAAAATATTTTTATGGTTTTTTTTGTTAAAATAGTGGCATGAAACTTTTTTCAAATAAAGTATATTGAACTTAGCTGTACATTATAAATAAGTATTTGACCTTTACAATATTGTGATAGTGAAAACACTATTTATTAAACTTTTCAAACAATCGTTAACGATGCGTAAAATTATGAAACAAGTTTTTTATTGAGGGTATGAAAATTCTTAACTTATAAAAATAATTTGTACCTATATTGAACTTTTAAAAATATAATACGCGGAAGGTAAGAATTTCGGATTTTCGTATACTTTTATTTTGCAGCAAATATGCCAAAAATGCCTTAGTTTTTATTTACTACTATACTTATTTTTATATATGATATATGTATATTATACATACTAGGTGTAATAAATTACAACACAATTGACCATCATTATAGCAACATTAATGTAATCAATAACCATATAGGCACACAACTCACATTCATAATTCACAATACCATAAAGCATTGGCATTATAATGTTGTTGAATAAAAAATACTTTTGTATCATTTTGACTTACTTTTTATTTTAATGGTTTTTATTTTGTATTATTATTATAAAATATGTAAATATCGTAATGTACTGATACTTATATAGTTATATGTATGTTATTAGGTAAACTGGGTATTTATAATGATTATGCTATTTAAGCATTTTTAATCATTTTTAAATATTACTTTATGATAATAATTAAAACACACCAATTTAAAAAATAAAAACGACAGCCAGCCATAGATGGAACACCATTGTTATTCAACATTAAACAAATATAGTTTATTATATAATTACGTTAGGTATAATATTATAAAAGAATATAAGACGAGAAAAATATTTTTATTCCTCCCGTTAGCTCATTAAAATGTTTAGTAAATAAATATATCTTATATTATATGTTCAAATAAATGCACCACAGTTAATAATTGTCAAGTTATTTTTAACATGAATTATAATATACATAGGCACACATCTAAATTGTTTTCTAGCTGAACAACCGAACAGGGAAAATGTTTATCAGTGAGGAACATTATGTAAATATTATAAATGAATAAACAAGACTACTAGGTGTATTATTAAGTATAAACAATAAACTACGTTAGAACGTCATAGTCTTTCAAGAGTTAGGAAACAATATAAATAATGTGGCAAATTATAATAATTTAATACAAAATTTGGGCAAAATTACAATAATTAAATTAAATAACAGATACAAATTTCCGTGTATTTAGATATAATCACCCCTCGTGTAGGATATAGTGTAGTCAAGATATGTAAATATGTACATAGCGCATTTATATTTACAACTATAATTTTATCGCGGAATGTCTGTACATGTTACAATGCGAGAAGGTACATGATATATTATGTACACTATGTTATGGAATTCAACATAAAAATATTGGTTTAATACATTTTAGCTTTCTTTAAAAATATTTTTTATGTATTGTATAAATTATAAATGTGTGCGAAACTATTATTACAATTATTATTCAGTACAAATCCGATCTTAAGTTAGGTATTTATGAAATTATGCAACCATTAAATATTATAGAAGTAATATAAGCATTACACGTATCAACATAGTTCTTTTTTTTTTTTTTTTTTTTTTTTTGGCAGAATTTCGAATGGGGCACCCGTAGGTTTCTGCCATGCCCCGGGGGTGGGGGATGGCAGCACTTGTTCTCCGGTCACCGCGAATTGTCCGGAGAAAAATGCCGCCCGGTGGCCGAGGATCGAACCGCGACCGGCTGCGTCGCAGCGGAAGAGTCAGACCACTCGGTCACCTCGTCCCCCCAACATAGTTCTGCTATAAAGTCAATACCTGCAATGTTACAGGTTGGAAGCCATGCGAGATAACCTTAAATCTTTACTTTCAACCTGATAAACCATTTGGATAAATAGAGTCGTGACTCGTGGCTCCTCGGAATGGAATTTAGTTTTCGTATTTGTGCAGAAATAAACCACATCGAACCGACAACACAATAGTTTGTACAACAATGCAATTATAGTAGATATGCCAATAGTACCTAATACTCTACTGTTTTATTCAAATTTCAAATTATTTAATGCAATTTACAGAACAAATATTATATAGGTACCATTTATATAATTACATAGGTATTAGGTACCATATTATATTCATATCACATATGTCTACATCATAGAATTAAAATACGGACGCTCTTAGGTACATGCTAAATATTATCTACCTAGGTCACCATATTATATTAATGTCGAATACTCATAAAAAAAATTGAATATTATATCGTATATTGAAACAATAAACGGATAAAAATATTGAAAAATGCGTTTTTACGGACTTTTGTCGGTCAATACCCAATATAAGTACGTATAAATTGATACAGGACTGCGAATCTTGTGTTGCAAAATATTATTGTTTGTTGTTGGTATAATAAAATAAATTGCACAGGTATGTTTTATGTGTATATGGATATATAAATAATAGGCATGAATATTGCATTTTGTATATTTTACCTTTTGTGTTTGTTAAACATTGGAATACGATGGCTTACGTGACCGTCTGTCGCATTTCGGATACGCTCCAGATGCTTAGTCAACACTCAACAGGATTACCTTTTCGAACCAACTGTCAAGCAGGGAGGCCTTACTTTTGGCTAAGGTAGATTCGAATTAATATAGAGGACCCCTATCATGTATCTATTGAAATAATTAGAAGTTTTTATCATTACAACAACAAAATAACATTCAGGATAAGATACCTCTTTGTAGGGAAATAATTATAAGTATAAATTTGTTAAAATTCAAGAAAACAAATAAAAATAAAAATAAAGGAGATCATAAAAACATAATAACTAAGATTGACAATTTATAACAATGTATTTACTATGTACATGAACACAATATAATATGGGTCTACATATTATATTTATTCGAACATAGAAATATTGATAGTTATATTGTGATTAATTCTTTTTTAACTTAACAATTTAAATGTTAAAAATGTGACACATACTCTTAACTTTGTACAAATTAAAAATATATTTCAAACTATTATAATATTTGTTTTTATTATATTACACATGATAAACAAGTGTCGCAAAAGGAATTTAAATTCAGAAGATAAGGACAATGCAATAATAATGTATATAGTTGAAAAATGGAAAAAAAAGAACCGTCTAAAATAAGATATTTATAGTCTAGACTGTCTTATAAATATGTATTTGTATGTATGTAGAAGATGGAAAGGGATAGGTATCTAAATTCCATTAACCAAAAGCTTTTTCAAAAACTTTTTCTTACAAAGTTCTTGAATCATTGACCTATTTTATTTTGTTTGGTTTTAGGCAAACATTGAATAAAAATTAAAAATTAATTTCGATATTTTGTATTAAATTGTTTAAAGTGTCATAAATGTGTGTCTACAAAATAAGCATTTTTTAGTGAAGCAACGCAAATTATTTTCTCTCCTTATATAATAATACATATCAAGTTTAATACAAATGAAAATCATAAGAACATGTATAAAATGGTTAACCTTCTAGTATTGCATAATGCACATCATAAATAGAACAAAAACAAAAAAAACTAAAATATTTCAAAGTCTATAAAAAGCTTAAAGTAAGACTAACTGACTAAGTGTCTAAGTATATTGAACATTTGATTGTGGGTAAAAAATTAAATTGAAATGCTTTAAGTTTCTACGATTCATATTCTAATAATTGCGAAAAAAAATAGTTCGAGAATAAGTCATCATTAAACTTTTGGTATCCAATAATGTTAACATATTTTGAACTTAATTGCTGATAATAATATGTTTATGTGGCTTTATGTTCAAACTTTTTTTTTAATTTCCAGTAAAAAAAAATCATGCTAAATATTGTAATTTATATTATTATTTATTCAAGCATAAGGTGTTAAAATTAAATATTTTATGAATTTTGTTTAACTAAATAATTTACATACTTTCTTCATTTTGATAGAGTTTGTAAGGCATTCAAAACTGTGACCATGTATATATATTTCTATATTTTTTAGGTTAGAACAACTTATGATACACCTTGTTTTATATTTACAAAGATTTGTTGAAAAATCCACGACTACAGTTTTAAATTTGTACAGAGAAAAAATAAAAACAAATTTGTCTAAAACTGGTTTTGCTTTAAAATTGCTATTTATCTTGTTTTTACTTTTGTTATGAAAAGTACTGTGGACTCTAACTTTTAACCCCTTTCCCCCCTCGTAAGTACCAACAAGATATCCAATCTCAGGGTTCAAGACTGAACAATTTTTACAGCCCTGAATTGGTATGACAAGCATACAAATAAACACATTTTTTTAAGTCATTGTTTTTCGGATAATATGTATGCATTACTCCAACCAGAATCTAAAATATTTAATTATTATTGTGAAAATAAAATAAATACAAAAAACAATGTACTTAGGTACTTCTTTCATACTACGACTAACTCTTAAGATAGTTCTCTATTCTATTTAATCCTAGAGAAAGATCTCTCGGGAAAACCTACGTGTATAATAATTACGTGTGTATAATAAGTAGGTACTATACATAATATAGATACGCCGTCATTATTATTTTGCTTTATAGTGTGTCCATAATATATACAATTAGTTCTAAGGTATTTAAATTACCCACGATCCACAAGTGAGAGTAAACCAAACAAGAAATTTACAGAAACTCATTGATGCAAATATTATGCATAATTATTGTCTGTCTGTCAGAGATGGCATTGGTTATTCTTTGATTATTCTTGAGATTTATAATCAAACAAATTTAATGAAAATACAATTATTGTTGATTAATTGAATTATAACTTAGTGATCAGTGATAACAATACTAGTCACCATATTTAATTACTTTTTAATTACATTTTATACATACAACTGACAAGCCAAGACCAGTAAACATATTCTATTTATTATTTTTCAATCTAATTTATTAGTTTGATTACTATTTTAATTTCTGAATTTTCTCAACATATTCCTTTGTTATAACTTATTTCAACCAGGTGCACCTGAATAATTTAATTTCATATTTTGAATAAAGTTTTCAAAATATTTTAATTATAAATAATGAATAATTATTATTGGTTAGCGATATTTTATGAGTTTTCTAACTGTTTCTTAAATTTGTTTAGAAACCACAAAATAAAATAACAGCTTTTATAATACGTGACAAAATAACATTTTATTAGAAAATTATTGAGCAGCACATAATTTTCATTAGAAATATAAATGTATTTTAAATGGGTTAAACTAGCACTATGTCTATCGTTCTTAAGAAAACATATTAGGTAAAATGCGAAAATAAAACTTAATAGCTTGACTCTTAATGCACCAAGTTATATTTGACTATCAACCAAAACTCATTGATGCTCAGTAAATTTAAGATATAAGAATTTAAAATTATTTTTTAATATTTATAATAACCTAAGACTTCAATAGTCAATATTTCATAATTATTTGTTTACTTGTATCAACTTTTAAAACATTATAGTATATTATTAATTAATTATATTTATAACCTCACTTGAGAGTTAGTATCACATAAGCATTCATTTTCTCTCTTATATTATGTACCTAGGTATATAGATAACACATATGAAGTACCTAGTATAATAAATTATTATTATTAATAATATATCGTAACTCGGAAGGTGTTAAAAATGTGTATGCAACTTGTAAAGGTAAGTATGGGTTTTCTTATAGTTAGTAGATAGGTCATCGAAGAATATCAGATTTAATACTATTCTATGCAAAACGAATTTTATTGATTAGAATATTAGTGCCATAATATGTGTTATTAATCACATGTTTATATATTAATAATATTATTTTTTTCCGATACAGTTACTATGCAATTTTATTATTCTATACTACAGCTATATTTTATTGATTGAAAATTGTATTAAGTAGTTGGCTGATTTATGTAACGATTAAAATAATGGTAGCGAATTGTTTATTTGTGTAAAGCATAAGTACCTTCTTTTTCTATAAATTGAGTACAAAATAAGTTAATTATCAATATATTATAAGGAAAATGACGGTATAAAATATGTTTTTCTTAAATCGTACATCATAGAATTATTTATGAAGTTTGATATAATTATTATAGGATAGCAAAGATGAATTGGAACTTGTATCTACACATTTCGAAAACGATGCTAATGTCGGTTACGTAGAATTAATTCAAAATGCTGATAAAAAAGCCGTAAATATTGCAAAAATAATAATGCAATTGAAGAAGGACTTATCTAATTTGCGAACTGTGTGTATATGATTTGTCAATAATATAAAAAGTTTATAAATAGTTTATGTTGAAATGTATAGGGCTGTGGAGCCGCCCAATCAAATGAAATGGAAGTATGTAAGGTACAAGAACAGTTAACAGAAATGGTGGCACAATATAAACAAGCAGTCGCTGAGGTACTCAAATTAGCTAAAACTAATAAATTCGATGTTGAAAACCTAGAATGCCGAAAAATTGACATGACTCAATATATCAAGCCGAACAATTGTATGACATCAGTAGTCAAAGCGTCTGTAAGATATTAATAGATTAATAGTTTTAAAGAAGTACTGATTAAAATATTAAAAAGTAGGAAATATCGTAATCTCGTCAGAGACGTAACTTGTATGGTGGGGGGGGGGGGCGAGGCGGAAATTTGCCACTGTCTGATTTTAAAAACAACCTGATGTTCCGGTGCCCGATTTTTTTCATTATCATTATTATATTTTACTAGCCCAAAAACATGAATATTTTTATAATATTTTGAAAAATATTTTTTTTTCTGTATTGGTTAAGCATCGACTACACAGGTTATTAGATTTATGAAAAAAATGTTATAGTGTAAAAAGAAATTATTGGCTCACTTATAAATTGGTAATTACAAGATAATTAATAGTTATTATACTTATGTTTATATTTGGACGTCGTTACGATCAAAGGTTAGGTTTTTATGTTGACCATCACTTGGGTTGGTCAAAATTTAACCACCTTCAATATTAAAAACAGAAATGACACCAATGAATCTTATTATTTGTTAAATCGTTAGGTACCGCCGAATTCTAATTACATACTGGGTTAATAATAATAAATATAATTTTTTTAATCATCCCTCACTATGTGATAAGTACTTGAGTATAATAAAATATCAATATTTAATAAGTTCAGTTATATTTTTACACTCTCCACTTAACAATTAACATGCAATCGGTGATTGACTGTAATATATAAAGTTTCATTAGTATTATGTTAATTTGAAGTATTAAGTTGATAACTTTACACGTTAAACCGCAACACCATTATTTCTTAAAATAATTTAAATTTATATAACATAGAAAAATTTATTTATAAGGCTATATCTAATATTTCAGATCTCAAATAAAAAAAATATTTCTACATCTATTATATGAACTGGATACCTCTCTTGGTTTATATTATACTGTTTGTTAAAAACCTAAAGTTTATAAAAAGTAAATTGTCTTCATAAAAATAGAAGAACTTTGACAAAGCAATATCATTTTTATTTTTTTGAAATATTTTGTTTCTTAATAGTGATATTGAAAAAATAAAAGCAATTATTTATTATACGAAACCGTATATTTTTGTATATCATTTTGAAATCAAGATTTGAGATATTAAATATTGTGTTAGTAAGGTGGGATAACCTAACCTAACCTTTGAATTAGTATATACAGAGTGTCCTGTGAGGATTTACACTCTCATTGCGATATATCCTGAAATAATGTAGATATAATAATTCTGGTTTTTTATTAAGTCTCACAGAGAGAAGCACTGCAAATAATTCATGTTTTAATTTTTTTTTATGTTTTGGTAAAAATTTAATAATTATTTAAAAAAAAATTGAAGGTAAACATTTTGTAGGGTATTTATTTTGAAAATATTGAAGTTTGACATTTTAATTTTATTAATCTCAACATTTTTAATCATTTTTTTAGTTAATAGGTAAAACAGCAAAAAACCGGTTTTGTACGTGCGGCGAGTCCCCCTCTACGGCTAATGGGTATATTCTCATTTGACACCCTGTATATATATGTCACATTCACACATAATGAAATCATTTATTTCATGAACTGGATAACCAGATAGTGAAATTCGTTGAGATTGTGAATTTTGACGAAAATACATTATTTTATGGGCATCTATTTTATGAAATGGACAATACCTATACTGCATACTTTGTAGTTAATAAATTATATCATATTACATTATATTTTTCATAGAACATACTAATATATTATGTAATAACCATGAAATTAACAATACCTATATTTATTATATTTTAGTAACGAAATAATAAATTGATTGATTTAAATAATAATTAATAATGAACTATACCTGTATATTTTTCTTCCGTATTATTTATTTTTACATGATTATTGATAGTAACATCGACGGTTGCATACCGTATTATTTTTAAAACAAGCCCACGTATTTGATTGGTAAGGAGTTTTAGCCTTACACGAATTAGACAAAAATCCTTGCCAACCTGATATTTTTTTAATCATTTCTCTCACTGAAAATTCAACATCCGATAAGGAAACATTAATTTGATTTCGGATGTGGAATTACTGAAATACAATTTGATATCTCTCTCATAAAATATAGATTACGGGTAAAAAATAATCTTCCTTATTGATGTTGAAAAGTTAAGTTTATTACCTTGTCTTGTTCGTTGAAGGCAAAAACTCTTTGCCCATCAAGTATGTGTGATTGTTTAAAAAATAATATGGTATGTAACAGTCAATGTTATTATCAATAATCATGTAAAAATAAATAATACAGAAGAAAAATATACAGGTATAGTTCATTATAAATTATTGTTCAAATCAATCAATTAATTATTTTATTAATAAAATGTATAAAATATAGATATAGTAATTTCATGATTATTACGTATATTAGTATCGTTTACAAAAATAAAATAAAAGTATAATGTAATAATATGACATCATTTATTGGCTATAATTATATTTTTGTTAATAAACAACATAGAATTGTATAGTTATAATACTATGATATAATATAATTATTTATTACTAAATAATATTATAACATTTTTGTTTTATAATAATCACACAAATTACACAGTACAGGTACTGTCCATCTCATGAACATTTACGTTGGTTTTTAAAAAAATTAATTTAAAAGAATAAAATTGATGAAAAATTAAAAATAGGTTTTCATTAAAGATCCTTTATGAAGCATTTTTAGTTGTTTTTTTATACGAAAAGTATTGACTGAAAGAATAACGAGAATAAAATCACATTTGTTAAAAAATCATGTTCTGATAAGAATCTTAAAATGTTATGTACTATTTTAAATTTAAATTTTATTAATTAGATTTTAGTCCGTAACTATAACAGTTTGATAATTATATAATTACACAATTATACAATTACATCTATAGATATTCTTATGACAAACATAGAAGGAAAAAAACAATAATTAGAAATATTAGGATAGAAAAAAAATATGAAAAAAAAACTTACGAAAATAGTATTAACAAAATTAAACTACGAAACCAGCTTTCAATATTTACTTCATTATTATTTAATGACCATTTCAGATTGAATATTGAGCACTGAGGGGAATATTGAGGGGAATGTTTAGAGACATTAGATAGCTGAACTGAGACATACGTTTAGAATATAATGATAGATATTCTAATAGTAAATGAGAGAGGTCATAGTTTCAGTTATGTATAGTGTGCAGAGAAGAGAGTCGTTTAAGCCAAGTTTGTATGCTTGATCTGGAAGAAGTGAATTGCCCACGGGGAGTCGATTAAAAGGGACAATTATAATAGGCCATGGTAAATCTATGTTGAAAAAGCAAGTTTTTTATTAGACATAATGAAGTTAATACTCAGATGCAACGTTGAACTGAAGGTTATTTCAATAGTTGGACCAGAGACTGGTAATAAACGACGTAGTAATGGGGTAAATTCGATCCAAAGTAATATTGCAAAATAATTTGAAATTGTATTGGAGGTAGCTTTAGCGAGCCTGTCAGCCATTTCGTTATCATGTATGCCGATATGGCTCAGAATCCATAACAGTTGAATTAGGTGATTAGACTGATTGAGAAAATATGAAAATTATTTAATATGAAAGACTAGAGGAGATAATTTAGAACTAAATGGGTTCGATACAAGAGATTTTAAGTAGGACATAGAGTCGGAAGCGATTAAGTAATTATTTAGGGCTAAATTGGAGATAAATAAAAAGGCTTCGAGAATGCCATAACTCTCAGCTGTATAGGAAAAGGATGAAAGAGGTAGATTGTTATAGGGAGAAACGTGAGTTCAGATGTATAGAAAGCTGTTATGCACTTATAAACATCTTCGATTATAAATAAAAATATAAAATAATATTTGATACTTTAACATGCACCTCTTCTAAATACATTTTTTTAATCAAGTAATAAATAGAGACAATGGAAAAATATTAATTAATTTACCTAATAAAGTATGTATATTAAGATATTATGCAAAGAAAAAAATTGTAATAATTTAAAATATAAAACTATATATTTTCAGCATTCGTTTAATTAAAATTATTATTAAATAGCTCAGCTAACAAAGTATTTAAAAATAAATTGGGTTATAGTATTTTATAACTGAAAATAATAATAAAAATGGAAGAAATCATTGCAATTATTTATAACTATAATAATTTAATTAATTTGAAATTCACACAAAAATATGAATTTAATAAATTTGTTTGTATTGTTGATTTAAGGATAAAGAACTAATTGCTCCATGGATATTAATTAACAATGAACAAGAGTACCCAACGTTTTTTCGTTATGATCTAAATAATAATGGAATTAAATTCAATGAAGTTAGTGATGAGAGTCAGACAATTTGATGATTCTTTTTATGTTATTTTTATATAAAAGTACAAGTTTTTTTTCCAAAAAAAAGATAATCTTCTCCAATTAAATATTACTTTAGCATGATAATGAGTCAATTTGCTCGTGTAATGATGAATCTGAAAATTGTTGTTTGACTGATTGTGAAGATAATCGTCCCATAACTGATAATTGCCATAAACGTTTCAAAACTACAAATACTGATTGTGTAAAAGAAGGATTTAAAAATGAACTTCTGTCAATGAAGGGAGGAATGAAGATATTACACCAACAGAACCGTGATTTTTTGTGCAAACTTAACAGTGCAGTAATGACAACTCTTTATTAATGTGGTTACAATTTAATATTAATTCATTTTTTCTTTTAGAATCAACAAACACTTGCCTTAACAAATTCTCTTAAAAATAAGGTGAAATTAGGTGATATGTTTTTAAAATCATCAAACATAATGACTATTGTACATTTTTCAGCTAGCTTCCCAGAAATCTCAAGGAACAAATGATAATAGTACATGCTTTCCAGATAGTAATGTAATTATTAATTTAAATAAACCATAAAATCATACTGTTAAGAATTTAAAAAAATTTTTAATTTGAAAATTTGATCTTAAAGAAATCAAAACCACAAATTTTAATGCTCGAAATTGAACGATTAAATGACGAATTGAAGAGATTAAAACGTGACAAATGCCAGATTGAATTAGCTAAAAAAGTATTAAATATATCTGAAAACATGTGCCCTGTGAGTTTTCAAGCATAAAAATGAATAATAGCATAAGCGTATTATAATACGGTTTTTTATAATTGTGTATAGAATTGTGCTGAGACAAAAACTCTATGTGATGATCTTGAACCCAAGACTGAGGATTATAAAAAATTATTGGCGGATTATAAGTGAGTTAACAAATATGTCATGGCAATAATAATATATGCCTACTAAATTTCAATTTTATATACTGTTTAATTAGAAACCTGATACATGAACTCAAAACACATAAGTACTATAAAGTAGTAATGGGCTCTTTTTTATTTATTTTTTTAATTTAAATAGAACATTTACTATCTGCAGCAAAAATGTACAATAAGTAAACATAAGTGATGTTTCATAAGTGATGGAGAATGTTTTCATGTAATCATATTTATGAGGAGTGACGCTGCCCAGTGACACAACCCTCAAATGACATTATGGTTAGGGGTTCATTAAATCTTGCACCAGCGAATTTTTAGCCTTTTTAGGATTATTTGGTGGGTTGGCTATTAGTTTGTTGGTGAGGTTGGCTAGCTTAGAGTGAAATTTGTTGTAATTGTTGGATATAACTAATGGTTTCAATGTAGAGGTTATTGTAGATCGAGTTGTTAGCTACATACCAGGCTGCAGACTTAAGTAATGGCATTAAAAAAAAGAGTTTGGTCGCAGGATATTTGGCTAATAAAATGTGCTTTCCAAAAATATAAATGTCCTTAAATAACATTTTTCATACTTTTGCCATCAAAATATTAATTATAATATGTATTCATCAACTTTTTTTATGTTAAAAATAAAAACATATTATGTTTAATTACATCATACATTTATTTAATTTTAAATTTCTATTGTCAAATAATTAATGCGTATACATAGAACTTACAACGAATGTTGTTATTTTTCATTTCTAAAAATTGTTGCTTTGGAACTTTATTCATATTATGGCCTTTACGAAAGTATATTCTAATAGCCCACAGGCTATGCAAGCGGATAACCCTGCATAAGTATAAAAGTTATATTTTTTTTGAGTATAGAGCATAATAATAATGTAATTAATAGACGAATGTTTCAATTTACTAAGATTAATATTTAGTTAAACTACAATAAACATCTATAATGGTACCTAACCAATATTTTTTTCTTTGGGTAGCACCAATTTATTTGAAATTTGAACTATGGTTAGTGCTCATAAAAAATATCAATATTTTCTATATTTTTAAATTGCTTCAAATAACATATGAATATGATGTTAAATGTTTAAGTTTTTGACAAGATACAATGACTTGACATAAATTACGAAAAACAATTAACAAAGTAAAATGTTTTTAATTTAAATATGTATAATATATATACCTATATATAAAAAATAGAAACATGCTTAGAAAATATCAATGTACATTTGAATGAACATTTTTAAGTTTACGGTTATTTCGGTTATTTCTTTTTTGATAACAATAATAAAACTAAATTGATTTTGTAGAAAACTGGTGTTCAAAATATATTTCAGTTTTCCACCTTTTTTTTTATTAGTTTTTCAAAATCATTGAGATAATTACTTCAAATCTAACACTTTCGATTACTTAAAGCTTATTGTGGCAACAAGATCAAATTCCCTCGCAGAAACTATCCTCAATTTTGAGTAAAGTAATTTATTCAAAATGCGTCTTTACATACACAAAAAAATACTTTATTGTTAAACCAATACAAATCTCAATTAGTAATTTAATAATAATCCAATCATACAAAAAAAAATGTCAAACTTAATTTGTGACTCCATTACACACTGTATACATAATACCTACACTCATATAAAGTAACGAATGTATATACTCTTATATATTATATTATAAATAGTTATAACATAGTCATAATAATATGTTGTAACTCGAATGCTCACTTACAAACAAATAATCTATATTCGTTTTCAGCGATAAAGTATTAGAAATTGAAAATCTACGAAATATGTTAACCGAAGCTCAGTGTAACCATAAGACTTGTGAAGACCGTTTGACGATATTAAAAACACAAGTCTGCCAGTTACAAAAACAATTGTTTGATTTCAATTCAGCAAAATCCCACGTAATTGATTTATAATATTATTAAGGTTGGTATATGAATTTCCCAATATTTATATAGGATCCTGAAGTGGCCAGTTCAAATGAAAAATATTTGATTGAAAGTCTGAAAAGTCGTTTGTTAGAGGCAACAGAGGAAAAAAATAACATGCAGATGGTACTCGATTTTCATCTGACCGAACTCGAGGATAAAAAATCAAAGGTAATTTTTGGTTGCAATGTTTAAACTATAAAATTAACTTTGTATTTTGAACTTATCTCATGTTATTTTTATTTATGTTATCAAATTATTTTGTTTTAGTTTTTGGCAGTTCTTCAGACAAATCAAGAACAAAAATATCGTATTGAAAGTATTTGTAGGGAAAAAAATACAATTGCCGAAGAATATGAAGCGGAGTTTAATCGAATGAATGTAAGATACTGTATTATTAAGAACTATGTTTTAAATAATTTTAAGATTTTTATTTATGAAGTGTTTATAACGTTTTTTTTTTAAGAAGCTAAAGAAAGTAGTAGCTATTAGCTAGGTTGAAATATTTACCACTTTTAAAAAAATAAATTATCATATTATTAATTATTATAATAGAGAGGAAATATTTGATAGACTTGGGTTCAGACTTAATTTCAATATTATAAAAATATTCCAAAAAAAAATATTTAAAATACTTTCAACAGTATAAAGCATACAGTATAAAATGTTTTTTGGAAACTGAATTCAAAAAGAATTCAGAATACTTGAAAGGTATTACTATCCCAATCTTATGTTTCATTGTGTGTTTAAGCTATCTTTAGCTAAGTCTACCACATTCATGGTTCTGAAATTTGGTACACAGGCAATCCTTTACCCAATGATGTACCAAATGTACCCAATGATTACATTTAACGACATTTAAGACATAGTAAATCCACAATCATTGTTTAATTTGTCATAAGTAACACCTTACACAATATCAGCAACTGGTATATATTTATTATTCTTATTTAAATTTAGACAATATTATCTATGATTTACCGAAGATCGGTGTGAATATGGATTCATAATACCTATAAATAAGCAATCATAGAAATACTATTTTTGAACTATAAAAAATAACTAAAATTGCTGGGTTTCAGTAAGAACTACTTATGATTTCTGAAAACAACTTATGAACATTTAATAAATATTGAGCAACAAACAACTACCAAATTTTTGTGAATTTTGTCAAAATGTAAACATAGAACGTTTATACAAATATCATGTATATGTATTTTTAATATTTTTCTAACTTCTTGAATGAATCTAAACATATTTATCAAAATATTTGTGAAGTTATGCTCAATTTTTTTACTATACTTTTTGTAATAAAAATTTGAATGGAACCTTGCCTTAAATTTAACAAAATTTAGGTATGTATTATATTATCTACAAAATAATTTTCTCTTCTAAAACCAATTTACTGCTAAAGGTACCATTTTTCACTATTTTTTTTTTTGTCTTTCCTAAATATTACGAAAATAAGGGGAATTTAACCATTCCGCCATTAAGTATCAACTACATTCATTTTTTTGAACTTCAACTTTGAAATATTTTTACTCCTCCAAGAGGTGAAAAACACACATCATTGAAAAATGAATATACATCTACCAATCCTCATAGAATCTAAAATAAAGTAATCAATATAAATATTAAATGTTTAGAAGACGCTATCAATGCACATTTGGTCTTCGTCTTAAAAACGTAACACATAACTATCCAATTTGAGTTCAGCAGAACCAATTTTGTGTTGTTAGTATAAATATTAAAGTGAACTGACCCATTATCCAACTTAAAAGTAAGAAAATTATTTGTGCTTGAGTGTTAGATTTTCTACGATGATTAAATTTTTTATCAACACATAAGTATGTGGTACATTAAAAATTTAAAATGTTCATATTATCTTTCTTAAAAATTTAAATATCAAAATTCGAAATAACAATTGATAACTAAGCACAGATAATGTTTTCACATTTAAGGTAGATAATTGGTTAATTGACTCAAATGTTTAAGCAAACTACATGAAATTGGTTCTGTTGAATCAAAACCTGATATGTTTTACTCTGTAAATTGTTGACTAATATAAAACCTAGCATAGGTAGACTCGGCTTAAGAAAATAAGACAATTTGTATTGTCAGTTTTGGGAATTGAACCCAAACATTGCAATCACATTGCACCACAGCATTGTATTACTGTGTGGTTTGGATAAATCGGTAATGTTTTGTTAAGTGAAAATTCTTTGTGGCAATATGAACATGGTTTTATTATAAAAATAAAGGAATTTATTCAATGTATTTGAATAATAATCTTGAATAATTTATATAATAACTTATATTGTAAGATGTTTGTTACTTTGGGTCTTTGGCAGTTACAAAAAACGGATTTTATTAATATTTCAAATAAATATAGATGACCACTTAAGCAGTTATTAAGTTTCTATTTAAATTCAAAATAAATAAAGACTAGTGTTGGCTTATATGATTTTTCATAAAGTATAAAACAATTATAATACAACTACAAATTGCGATTAAAACTAAGTAGGTATGTGATGTAGTCGCAATATGATCCAATATTTTTA
Organism: Myzus persicae; assembly: GCF_001856785.1. NCBI lineage: Eukaryota > Metazoa > Arthropoda > Insecta > Hemiptera > Aphididae > Myzus > Myzus persicae. Next base: position 432,202 of record NW_019104078.1, on the reverse strand, counting down.
ATCCCTTATAATCCAGACGATTTGATTCTCTGAACAACGGGTGACTGTAATTAGTAAAGATTATCATGACAACGCTACCATTTGATGTAATCCATTAGTATTATTTGTTTTAAAAATAAATAAATAAATCATAATAATTCTTAATTTCCATAAAATATTTTTAAATTAAAAACTGTAAAATAATATTTCACTTACCAATAAGGTAACGTTTTGCTTACAAATAGTGTATTTTTTATATTTAAAAATATTTAAGTAAGTACAAAAAATAATATCCAAGTTTTACAAAAAAAAAAAACTGTACAATGGGCTTTAACGATATTTAAAATCTTGATATTTCGCAGTAACAAAGATCAATACCATATTTGTATAGTACGTTTTCTAAGTCCTTTAAAATAATAACTTTTTATCATTGATGTCGATGTATCCTTATTAAATATAATTCATACACCTCAATAATCAAAAATGTATTATATTTTAATCTATAATAAATAATATTATCTCCAAAATAAAGAAGTTACATTGTACTATTTATAAATATATTTGTTTTAAAAAGCGTGACTGGCTAAAAATCTTAAACTAAACTCATGGCATAAAATTCAACAAAAACAATAATATATATATTTTTAGAAAATGTTTGGTAGATATTTAAAGTCGTAGTAGATGATATTCAGATGCTTCTTGTTCAAATCGTATCTTCCAACTTTGTTTCCAAACTTTTCATAACTCTCCATATTATGAAAAAAGAGAATTTGGAGATTTAAAAGTGTGAAAAACATAGGGTTTGCCGTTAGGTTTTATACTTGTTGGAAACTAAAAACAAGTTAAAGTTTTTAACGGAAATTTCTTCTTTGATTGTAAATTATTATTTATTATTAGTTTAAGTTAATATTTTTGGCAAATTTCTTTTGATTTATATTCATAATAAAAGCGTTGTATAAAAATAAGTGAACCGTATTTTTAAAAAGTAATTAACAAGTTAATAACTTTTACAAGTTGTATGCTCTAAAATACGTAACAAGAGAGACGATTATATTTGGTTTTAAAATTATTCAAAATAAATTAAAGCCTATTTTAATATTCTACTTAGTATTTCATAGTTTTAAACTATTCTAAATTTGAATAATTTTTCTTTAAAACAAGAAAACTTATACTTAATATAATATTGATTAGTACTTGTATTATAAAATTGTATGAAAGTGGTTTGAAATCCACGGGTACTTCTTACTAATAGTTTGAGATATTTTATTTAGATACCTAGAAAAATACATGTATATGAAGATCTAAAACTGTTTTAACGCCCCATAATATATTAATATTAAACTTGCTATATAACAAACTAAACGAAAAACAATTTGTCGATTTCAAAATTTGGTAACTAAAATTAATTCTTATTTGATATCAAATCATAACTAGATAATAATTACTTAATTAGTCTTGTCGACATTACAAATATAAAATCGAATGTGATTCCCTCGATGAATTATTAAAATTGAGTTGTGATTTTACCAAAAACACTGGTGTATGATTAGAATGTACCCACCTATTGAAACTCGTTCAGTTAATTTGGTGTAATAGTTGTAGTTATACAGTAATTACTTTTGATAGAAATAGTCAAGACAACCTGATCAATTAGTAATATTTCCTTCAAGGGGAATTCAGCTCAATATTTTTTTTCTCTCTTAGACTCACGCGCAACAAAGATAAAACGCTTTCACATAAAATCATTTTTTTGTGATTTTTGAGTTATCTTAGAGTAAGATACTCTACTACAAAAAATTCTAAAGATTATTCTTCACCACTTTTGTAATGGCGGGGGATTTTACACTAAAATTACTAAAAAAACATTAAAAAAAATGATTCTGCCTAAATGTTTATCCATGTTGTGCGTGGGCCAGAGAGAGAAAACAAACAGTGCACTGACATCGTCTTACAAAATTTAAAATTAACAAACACGTCATACAACCATATGGTGTATTGGTGTGTGGTGTATTTTTATATGAGGTATAACATTTACACTTTGTTTACTAAGTAATTATCCAAATTGTAAATAAGAGTAAAATATAATGATGACTGTCATTTTTGGTTTTAATTATTTTGTTTATTTCATAGTTTTCATTAACTATATGCATAGTTTGATTTTATGTGTTTAGATCAATACAATATACTTCAAATTATTAAAAGTATAATACTTTTTTTTGACATTTTGTTGTTTAAGGATCATCTAAAATCATGCCTAGAGGAGCTCGGAACATTACCTGGATTATTAGCAACTGCACAAAGGGATTTAGAAAAGGAGACATTAGCTAGAACTGATTTGGAAAATGAACGTGTCAATCTTTTAAATGAAATAAAATCATTAGTATGTATAAACGAGTGAATATTATCATAATTATTTTTAATACGTTGACATTTATATGCTCAAATTTATAGAAGGCAATTTTGGCGGATGATGACAGAGAAAATAAAGACAAAAGACTCAAATGTCTGGAAGAAAAAAACATACAACTGAGGTGAGTTAGAATTAAATTTATTTAACGATATAAGTTCAAATTCTGACTAAATCTGATATTCAAACATTATACGATTGAAGAGTTTTTTTTTTTTATTATTAAAAAAAATATTAATCGTAGAGACTAGAAGCTTGAACAATTCTAATATAACTTATAGAAGTTATAGTTTCCAAAATAACGGTTATAATATAATAGTCATCTATGAGTTAAAATTACGAAAAATAATATAATATTATATTATACTTATGATTTTTTGAGTAACACTAAAACTGATTAATAACCATGGAATGGATTACTTTGTTGCTTTACTTGTGTTCTTCATAAATTTATTATTTCGTTCACATAACTTGTTTTTGTCAAATAATTCAATACTCTTAGTAAATCCAATTTTGAACCTACTCGTACTTACGTTATATCATTAAAAAGTTTTTCAATAAGTTTAAAAAGTTAGTTAATATTAAAGTTTACCTATTTGTTGTGCATGATTGGTAAGATATGTTGCAATACTACTTATTTACATTATCTTGGTATTATTGAAACATTAAAGCATCGTTTATTTATGTGTACTACTTGTGTTACTATTAATAGTTTTTAAAATATAACATATTTTTTTGAAGAGCTATGATATTGACTTTGGAAGCTAATTTGGATGAAAACAAACGACTATACAAGGAACGAACCCACTATTCGTTACAATTGAAAGAGAATTTAGATCTTATAAGAAAAGAAGCAGCCTTACAAGTGACGAAAACCAAAAATTTTTCTGAATGCCAGATGCTCAAATATTTTGAATATATTAAACAGTTAGAACAAAAGTTGGTAGAACATAGAGCAATAACATGTTTAGAATTTCAAAAACGGGACCAAGTGAGTATTGTGGTTCTGAATAGATATGGCACTAATTCAATTTATTATGCTATTTCGATAAAAAAAAAATTAATATTTAATTACGTTACAACATTTGAGACATTTGAGATTATTCTAAATATTTTTTTTCTTAATACATCACATACAATTATAAAAATAGTAAAAACAACAATATGTTATGATCTTGAATATTAATATATATCTGGTTGACCAAACAACATCTTATCATAATGTTATTTTTTTTGAATATAAATTATATTTTCGATATGTAACAGTAGAAAATAAGATCATTATGAAACTATGGAATATTTAAATGATCAGATCGTGAGAAATGAGTCACCCAATAGCGAAACTATAAAGGGAGATTTATTTTAGAGAAAAAGTAGATATCTTCATCAGTTCCTTTTCAGGATTCAGGGTTAGTTAAATTTTACTATGTACCTACAATACACAATTTTCCGGGGTGTCATCCAATTTTTGGCGAGCAGTTGAATGGTAATTTTTATTACAATTACTTGATAAGTGACAATTAAGTATGTGTTTAATTTTAGATAACTTAAATAAGATTAGCACAGAAATGCTTCATGTGAAATTAAAGATCAAATTGTGTAAAAGATGATTTATTATTGGTGGTATCAATACTTAAAGGTAGTGGTGGGGTAGATGTAAAGGTTTTTGGTGACTTATTTGTTTTTGAGTGTACTATATGTTTTGGGAGTTCTTAATTGTTTAAGGAAAGGGAGGCGTATTTGATTTTAGAAATTAATCTGGTGTTACTGAATTATTGTAGTTAGGTGTAGACCAGTCAAAAATATTTTCTTCAACATTTGCTACATACGATATTTTATTTTAACTTTTAAGTCTTTGGTGTACTCTACAGTATTTTGTTTAGATTTAGAATTTTGTCCTGCGACGCAAATGTCTTTTATTTATCACTTGATAAACAATGTTGCGACTTTTGGTTCACTATAGATTTATTTTTTCATTGTATGATTGACAAAGTATGTGTGAATTTTGATAATTAATTAATTAAACTGAATTAAATTTAAAAAAAAAATTAAATTGAATGGTTGAAGGAGTAAAAAGAGTTAAGAGTTAAAAGTTAGGTATCTTATAAAACAGAAAGAGCCTGACTATTAACAGAACATGAAATTACGCTCTAACTTTCATTGGCACCCCGGGGCAATAATATTTGGAACCCCTATTAAGCACGTATACTTGAACATTTGCCACTCTTTAAATTGTTGCAAAATTTTTCGCCCTATAGGGCACTTACTCCATTTGCCATCCTATTGGCACGGCTCTGTTTGACTGCGGTATATATCTACCTTAAAATATTGTTATGTCATATTTTTCGATATAGATACCAAAATGTGTTCACTTTATTATTGGTAATATGTTTAATAGATAGATGGACGTTTGAGAAATCAAATCGAAGTATTAACAAAAAATTTAAATGAAGCACAAAAGCAAATGGGATATATAATCAAGGCTAAATATTCAATGGAAGATGAAACCGGAGTAGATGTATGCAAGATTCCTAGGGTACTAAATTCAGTATGCAATGCATTAAATACTCCAAAGAATTCAGATAATCTTGAAGACAATTGAAATTTATATTAATAGCAAACAAAAATACTTGTATTAAATTTATAGTGAATATTTTTATAATTATTGGATGATGAATAAACATATAAATTTTATTTGAAAGTTGTAATTAGATATTAACTTTATAAATTACTATATTTAAATCGATAAAATCATTGGTCACCATAATTACATTTGACTAGTTGACTGGTTACTTATAGAATACACAATTTATGTGGTATTTAGTCTATTATGTACTCATCCATTTATCACAATATTATTAGAACAATATTGTTTACCAATTAAAATACATCAATAAATCAATCTTAGTTACAATAGTTTTAAAATCATTTTAGGCCCCTCGTATTTTCTTCCAATCCTATAATCGTGGATCTATCATTAATATTTAATACTTACATAAATCATCGATCTAACAATTTATAGAAAAGCGTATGTATTGCCCTGATCAGTCGGTAAATGGTACTTATTCAAATATAGTTATTTAAAAATGGAGTCCTTAGTATACTTACAAATTTAAAGAAATTATTTTTAATTGATAAAATACCTAGTTCACTTAGTAAATCGTCCTATACCTATAAGTTTATTGTCGAGATTACGGTTAGTTATTTAAATTATAATTACAGAATTATATAATAATATTTGTAGTGCTTGGACAGTAAGTTGATTAACATTTAACACTAATTCAGCTAGCATTAGTATCTATATATCAATCGAAATTAAATACAAAATTGGTATTAATTTAATATCAACTAAAAATTAAACACTTTTTTAATAATTAACTAGCATCCGAAATCCGAATATTAGGATAAGTGCAACTGTTGATCGGCCCTTAGTTGGTTACGCAATAGTGTATAAATGTTGATATTAAGAGAACAAGAGAATATTATTCTTAAGTTTCTTAACAGTAAAGTACTAAAGTGGTTTTGAATATCGATCAGTATATGATGGATTACGTGGTTGTGTTAAAGGACTGTACTGTAAAAATATATTATAATTAAGTATAGTTATAGTATCCGAAAATCAGGATTCCATCGAATACCAATAGGTCCTTAACTGGTTACGCGGTAGTTTCGAAAGTGTTGATGTTCGGAACTTATTCTCAATATACCCAGGGTTAACCCCTAAGGTTGGGTATTAATGCATTATGTATAAATCAAAGTTAATTGATCTTTTTAATTTAATAAGTTAACTATATTAATTATTACTATGATTATTAACTTAATTGTAAACTTTACTTATAACTAACTATTTATCAACAAAGGTAAGTCTTACGTTCAAAGAATTATTTTATTTTCCCAGAATCGATTATTAATTACCTACTTAATATTAAAGTCACTGAAACGATTTATTTACAAACCAAAATATTTATTTATACCTGTGAATACATTCTATTTTTAATTTAATAATTAATACTAATAGCATGGAGTCTTAACTGTAGGTATATTATTTTGACTATATGCTTTTATTTCGAGCTCCGTTATTACCGTACTGCGGTGTGTACCTAAACGGGTATACTGTCTCAAAGATGTAGTGTGTTTTAGTATAATATAGTGCTTGACTGCCTCAGACGTACAATGTACATCAGTATATGCCAGTAACGTATGAAAAATTACTCTGAGTAAACTTTGAAATATTAGTAAAGAAGATAACTAATAAGACATCAAGTTTGTGAATAATCAGAATCAGAGTAACCTTAACTAAAGTAATATAAGTGTTACAGAATCAGAAAATACAAATAAAATTAATTATTCAATTATTTCACTTGTTTATTTTTGAATTATAAATACATAGTACTTGTTAAGCTATGTCTCAGAGTTCATAAAATAACCATACAAAATTCTAGCCCTATAATAGGTTGGTAGAGATGTTTTATTAATTTTTTTATGCATTTTGAGAATCAAGAAAGATCATCAAAATTCATTCTGCAAGACCAAGACCAATATTAACCTACATATTGTGTAACCAAGATGACTAATGTACTATAAACATCTTGGAATTACTAGCCTTGGTTTGATAGTTATAGTTAAAACACATACATTTTGTATAACTAAAAAAATGATAAGATGCAAATTTCAGCAGTGTTGGGTAAATTACTTTTAAAAAGTAATGGAATTACGTTGCTCGTTACTTCAAATATTTTTATTCAAATTAAATTTGCATTACCTAAAATTATTTTTATCACGTTACGTTACTTTTTCATAAATAAAGTAGTGCGTTACAAATAACGTTACTTTTTTTTAAATCTCTGATAGCAGTTATCATTTTTTAACCATATTAAATTCATATTATGATGTATTTTACAATCATAGACCTAGTGATAATAGACCTATTATGTACGAATTACAAAAGAGTATTATACAAATGTACAATCATCTAATATACATATACCTATGGCTATATGGTTTAAACTCAAACTACATATGTCTATAATACTAGTAATACGGAATTTTAATACCTGTGTTATTCGTATTCATATAGTATGTTATATTATTAGTATTATTATAATTTACATTTTGATTAGGTAGTATACATTATATTATACTATAGTATAATATTAATTGTAAATGGTGACCGCAGTCTAGTAAGGTATTAACATCGATGTAGGTAGGTATATCAGTTTAAATGTGTACATAGGTATACAGCCATATAGGTAGACAAGAAGTATAGTAGTAAATCATAATTTATTTTAATTCAATTTTATTTTTAAGCCAAACTCTTTTCTTTCTGCTAATATAGTAATAACATTAATTCTTTGAATGTTTAATTATATTATTGTTAACTATTATCGGAATCGACGGAATCAAAAATAAATAAAATTGATTCTCGATATCTTATTGGCTTGTTTTGGTAATACTTTTAAAACTATTATTTTAATAAATAATGTGGAAAATAACCCTTTAGTGCGTTTTACTTTTAAAAAGTAATTCCATTACAATTGCGTTACTTTAAGTAAAATGTAATGCGACTACTGCTGTGTTACTGTAAAAGTAATTGCGTTACAGTAATTTGTAATTTACGTTTTTTACGTTACTACCCAACACTGCAAATTTGTATGTACCTAATCGTTTTTCTATTTGTAAACATAATATACCGATTCTTCTGGTTTAATCCTTAAGTAGTCACTATACCTTTTAATAAAGTACTATTGAAAATTTGAACTATCCGAAAAAGTTTTATTTTCGATCGATTTTTTTTCATAACTGCACCTATGTCTTTTACTTACATTATGTTAGATTTGTAATCTAATTCCACAAAATTGTTAAGTATCCAGTGTCTCTTTTATAATCACAATTTTCAGCGATCGATCTTTTTTTTTTTTTGGGGGGGGGTGATGGTTGGGAAACCCCGGTAAGCTAGGTATATCAACCAAGGGTGAACCCAGTCAAAAGTCTTAACTAGGAACTAAAAAATGCCTCCACTCATTATTAACTCAACCACTGGGCATTGGAGACACTACAGAATGTGCAATAGGTAACCAGACGTAATCAAAGTACAAAACGGTTGATAGAGTATGCTATATAAACCACCTGTCAAAGGCACATCAATAACTCCATGTAGGAAATACCGAAATGATAAATAAGGCTGGCAAGTGAAATCGCAGGTCAGAAAAAGTTTCATAACTAAAAAAGCTGCGACGCGAGTGAAACAACAAATTGGATAACTATATTACTACATAGGCAGGTACTCGTCCTCATAATGATATGACATTGTTTACCCCAAACATTTCCAGAACAAACTGCATTCTGTCGCCAACAGTGCAACAACCATCCAGATGTTTTGACAACAACCACTATCGACACCACTCACCAACATGTTACGGCAAGTTTCATAAGACCTTTGAAAATATTAAGTCTTGAATACTGGGAGATGACATACCCTGCCTCTTAATACTGACTGAGAACATATAACCTTACAAACGGATTGCCCTGTCGTAAAACGAATTTTATTTAATGAAAATGAGTATATCTTATGATAATTTACATATTATTAAGACTATTTGTTGTCAATAAAAATTATGCACTTAATGAAACAATTTGAATACAATAATTCATGTGGTACCCTTGTACAAAACAAGCGGGGTTCATATATGAATATATTATTATAACAATTTCATAATTCCGTGTATAACCTATGCATGTCGTTGAACCTAAATACATATAGTATATTATAAGCTACGTTATGTTGATTTGTACACACCGGGTGTTTAATAATTGAAATACATCCGATTAGTATTAATCCTCATATAATTCTAGTGTATAGTTGTATGTATGTACACGACCGCGACGTATCTAATGTATTTATTATTAATGTTTCATTTTCGATGTTTGCGTTGTCACAAATAAAGTTTTATAAGACACAATTCATAAGCAGGTAAGTACCAATTAATAATTATAATTTTATAAAAAATGTATTAAAGAACAAACAGAATCACTTAAAAGTTTCAAATACTTTACTTTCTAGAGAGTAGATTTTGTTGAAATTACATGTATCATTTAAAATAATAATATTTGTTTAAACTTTGAAATTAATATTACACATAGGTACAATAGTAATGAAATTACAATGTATTTATTTTATTCTAATAAGTAATGGTTTTTAAATTATGCTAGTTTAAGAATTTAACAAATATTCAATCAGTACTTCATCAAAAACTATAACCTAACCAGTACAGTGCACACGTGAAAACTATCAACCTCAACTGCAGTATTTTTGATCACATGTAAGTTGTGTTTTAAATGCATTTTGGTGGTACACTATAATTGTTAATTGTGTAAAATATTGCCTTATGTAGCTTGATTATGGGTAAGATGTTTGACATAATATGTGTTATTAATTTTGACCGTTTATGCATTATTCAGTATAAAATATTTGGTCCATGTAGGCTATTCGTGTCAGGAATGTGTACTGATTGCCTTATAAAACATTGGTTTTGCGTAATATTTTCTTATCGTACTATTTCTTTATGCCCATACATGGATATGATTTTGGAGCGCGTACATCTTCTAGGAATGTTAGTGGCTTGCTATCGGTGTGTGGTGTTTGTAATTAAATGATTATTTAATTCTCAAGGAATGTCGGTTTCTAAATATTATTTTATACTGCATAATATATTTTAGTTGCGTTTGATTCTCACACCAAAATACGTCTCCACCTAGCATAGGTATTCATTCTATAAGTTTATTTAAGTATAGAGTACATTATTTATATATTACAAGACAATGTTCGATAGGAAAAAAAAATTCTCTTAACATAAATTTAAATGAAGGAGTAAAATGTCCCAACAAAGTGTAATAGTATATATTCTATAAATTTAACTTAGCTAGAGCTCTTTTGTTCACTCAGTATAAAGGTGTCTAGGTAGGTAATGAAATAACTAGAATCTACGATTTATGTGAAAGTTGTTTATGTGACGTAATTGGTATTATTAGGTTAAAATAGATTTTAATTTGGTTTTTATGTAATGGAAACTTAATAATATAAAGTATTATCAACTCTAAAATATCGTCTAATAGAAAGATATTTGAACTGAGTGTCAGAGTGCAAAGTGCAAAAATGTATGTCGTTAAATATATACAATATAAAATTTAAATCTCTTAATAAAGTTTTACCAGACTGTACAGAATGTAAATGACACATTGACATATTAAGAGTCACTTTACCTGCTGTAAATAGGTAATATACAACAGAAATTGTCTAAAGTTGTCTTAGTGAGAAATAAATGGTCAATAAATGAACAGGAGAATAGAGTGTATGTACTTCTCAACAAAGTTGTATACAAAAGATCCCTTGCCTCAGTTTTATACTTGCAAATAACTACTCATAAAAAACATAGAAACATAATATCAAAAGCAATATATTTTATACTAATTGATAGCTAATAAAGTAACTATATATGTATTTTATGGACTGGGCTAAGTTAAAAGAAGAAAGAAAAAAACATCTATAATATTAATTATTGTATTCCAAAATATTATCTTATCGACTTTCTTTATTAGCTGATTATAATAATTATTGGTAACGAGCTCGGTAACAAGACTACCAAACTTGACCATTCGTCCCGAAACCCCCTCACGACCATGGACTTCTCATACCAATAAGTCAAAAGAATCATGCCCAGAGACATACACGACTATTTGAAAACCAAATTGGTCAAATTATCATCTGAACAACATGAAATAAAAAGAACTACCTTCAAGTGGATCTTTTCCTGAAACACCACAAGGGACCACTATCACTGGTCTCGGGATAGAACACATCCACATCATACACCAACACCTCATGAAGAGAGAAGACCAGTGTGCCTCAGTTGTGGTACGTCTCTAACCGTCAAACACATCCTCTTAGAACTCCGGAGCTACGACAGGGATAGACGAGATGCCGACCTGCCAGACCAGCTCTCTGAGTCACTAAACCTTGACTCACGCAACGTCAAAAGTACCTTAGAGTTTATTTATAATTCAAAACTAATCAGCAACATTTAAAAATTTAACTATTTTTAACATATATTTATTAAGAGTATAATGTATAAAAAAAAGAATTAAAATTAATTAACCAACTATGTACATTGTACAGTACCTACCTAGTATGTAATAATGTAAAATAATGTTAGTCTAACGGCCACAGCTGCCGCGGACTTCGTTTGATAAAAAAAAAAATGATTATTTATTATTTATATTTAATTTCCCCCTATAGAGTTCCGACAAAGTTTATTCTATATCCCCGTAGCACAGATACACATAAATCTATTATTCTTAATGTCATACGTAGGTTGGCAAGTACGCAGGTATATACTTATTTCCCAAATATTGAGAAACTTATATCCAAAAATAATCAAATGTTATATTTCATTCATAACAAATATTTACATAATATGATGTATAGTGTTAAATCGTGTATCCATTTACAAGTTAAAAAGATTCTAAATAATGTTGGATTATGTTCCAAAGCAATATAAAAATTGTATTTTAATAAAGATTATAACAAAATACTATGTACCGAAGTGTAATCTAGGGTGGGAAAACCTGACCATTTATACCTTTATGTGCCAGGAAATAAAACTTTCAATGAGATTTATAGTAAGGTCTTACAACAATGTAATGAAATAATTAGTAAATACCTAAGATTTGGTACTTATCTAGTTTAATTAAACAGTAAATGGTACAAATCAATAAATATTTATTATTAGGATAAAAGTAAAATAACTCACATAGTTTATTTATAATACATGAATATGGTATTTTAGTTAAAACGACATTAAACCCATTTTTAAAAAGATTATTCTAAGTAAAATATCTTATAAATAAATGAAAAGATCATAACTTAATCATGTTATTACATCGTTTGAATTGAATTGTTAGTTGTTACGTGTTAAATTTAATAAGATTTATATATTATATTATATTAATTATATATATACCTTCTAAAACAACCAAAAGTAGTACAGATTTTATTTTTTTTCTTATATTAATAATATACCTCGCAGAGTAATTTAATTTATTATATTGTATTTTTTGCTTATTTATTCAATAATTATTCTTTAACATTCAATAGGTATTAAAATCTAATATCCGTTCATATTCTACACTTTGAAATGCAGTATAATATTAATATTAAAATTTTTTTTTCAAAAATCGTAAAATATGTTTTATAGTTGGTTATACACACTTTTATTAAATAATAATAAGAAAAAATATTTGTATTATTTACAATGAAAAAGTAGAACTATTTTTAATATTTTAATGAAATCCTTATTCAAGGTACATATTTTAATATATTCAGATATATTCAAATATTTAATTATAGCATAATATTATTTTTGCTTAAAATTCTAAAAAATATAAGAAATTACGATTTTTAAATAAATGTACGTATTAAATAAAACATAAATAAAAAATAAATCGGTAACAAGATTTGGGAGGGCTACTTGGGATACTTAGGCTGTGTGTCTTTAAATTCAAATACAATAATAAATCATCATGTTCCAAAAAATAAATCTTTAAGTCTTTTGCTACTGAAACTGTCTTAAAATGTACTTTAAAAACATGCACTTTGAATATTAGTAGTTTTTCCCAGATATTTTAAGTATTCTCAAAAAATCATTGAGAAATTTGAAAAATGTTATGTTTGACAAAGATACAATCTCAATTAAATTATTAACTAGAAAAAAAAGTCGCAAGACAGATAATTGTACACCAAAATGTATTTGTTTATTTTAAAATATAACATTAATATAATAATTGAGAAACTGTGCACCTAACTGAGAATAAAAATTTTGCAGTGAAACTGTTGATAAGAATTCTAAAGTTACAATATCAAAAGGAAAATACCACTAAGCGGATAAAAGTGTTCAACGAAGATACTGAAAGAAAATGAGCTAAAGTAAAACATTCTATAAACAATTTTAATTTTATTTATCACGAACGTTTTAATTAAATGTATAAAAAGAGCTATAGGTATCATCTGAAAGAACTTGAAACTATACTTTTTCTCATCTCTGAATTGATAACAACAAACGATGCAATTGACTTAATGTTAATTGAGTTTACACAGTAGATATAGGTTGACATATTATTTCATAATGATTTTAGTTTAACCAAAAATAGAACCAATACCCATTATTTATTATTAAAGATAAATAAAATAAATAATATTTAACTTAGTTTTTAAAATATGATATCCCTTTTACTTTCAAGATGATGTCAGCGCAATATTCTTTTTGTCCCACAGATTCGCACGTACCATGAATCAAACATAAAATTGTTTTTTTTTTTTGTAATTTTTCAGACAAATCGATATAATATTTATTATCATCTCAAAAATATTATTCTCTATTATTTTTGTGATAAGTGATTTTAACTATTTTCCATGAGTACAAATATACATGAAATATATTAAAATGTGTGTACTTCGAGATCAGATTTACTAAAATTAAAAAAATACATCAAGTTGGTGTATTTGACGAGCAACTAATATTTTGTAATATATAAATAATATGCTTTATAATTTATAATTTATAATTTATATTATAATAAACGTATGGGGTGAAAAGGCTAGGTGAAGACATGTTCTGGTGTGAAAAATAAACGCAATTAAAATACTACGCGGTAAAACTATTATTAAGCAATCGGTATTTCAAAACGAATAATTCATCCTATAATCGTGAAAACAACAGGAAGTCATTAAAATTCCCAGACAGACACTCATTAAAAAATATATCCATATTTGGGTATAAATGAAATTAATCACTGATAAGATATCAAACAACAACACGTTATGACTCACTCAAAAGCCTATCAAATCATACCAATTACCGTTTCTGGTGAACGCCTTCAGTCTTCGGATAAACAGAATTAATCAATAACAAGATATCGAACAACAACACGTTATGACGTAACCAACACTGCACATGCTCACTCAAAGGCCCATCAAATCATATCAAGTACATATACAATTTAATATTAATTTCTGCACGGGCAGAAACACACTACCGAATCCAGAGCAACAATACAATATCATGTCAAAGGCCAAGTGGCTAAGTGTTGCATAATGAACATTTATACCGCCAATAAGGTATACCACATATAACTTCACCAAAAGGCAACTTACAAGAATCTATGCACATTAAAATATGCACGGAAGACATAATGACAGTCATTTTAATTCTACTTCAATAAAGGCACGTACTCCACATACACACAATATTTCAACGCCCGTTCATAATATCATTGCTAAAAAAATGTCACGTAAGTTAAGGAAAATGACAACACATAGGGGTACATGTCATGGCTAGACATATCTTTGCAAATAAAGTAACAAATGCAAAGACCAACGACAATATCC